>NW_027554074.1:0-126999 GCF_045843805.1 Urocitellus parryii
GGTTTGTGTCCTATTGAAGTAGCCCCAAGCAGAGACTGACGAGAATCACTTTCATTGATAGGGGTTGCCAAGCGTCCAAAAAACTAAGAATTTCCTGAAATCTCGGCAAACATTTTTTCACCCAATCTTGATGATACTTGCAGGAAATGATCAGTACACCAATCCCACTTGGATCACCACATTTCGTACTTCTACGTTAAACAGTTCCTTTGCAGTAACCGTTTTCATGTTTAGGTTTCACTCTGTTTTCTCCTATATGGAAACATGTAGTTGGAACTCTAAATCAAACACGGTTTGTGCTAGCTCGTTGAAACTTGGCACAATAATGTAGTTCCAAGTTCTATCCCTATGGTTTGTGTCCTATTGAAGTAGTCCCAAGCAGAGACTGATGAGAATCCCTTTCATTGAAAGGGGTTGCCAAGCTTCCAAAAAACTAAGAATTTCCTGAAATCTCGGCAAACATTTTTTCACCCAATCTTGATGATACTTGCAGGTAATGATCAGTACAACAATCCCACTTGGCTCACCAAATTTCGTTTTTCTAGGTTAATCCGTTCCTTTGCAGTAACCATTTTCATTTTTAGGTTACACTCTGTTTTCTCCTATATGGATACATGTAGTTGGAACTCTAAATCAAACACGGTTTGTGCTAGCTCTTTGAAACTTTGCACAATAATGTAGTTCCAATTTCTATAGATATAGTTTGTGTACTATTGAAGTAGCCCCAAGCAGAGACTGACGAGAATCACTTTCATTGAAAGGAGTTGCCAAGCTTAAAAAAAACTACGAGTTTCCTGAAATCTCAGCAAACATTTTTTAACCCAATCTTGATGATACTTCCATTTAATGATCAGTACACCAATCCCACTTGGCTCACCAAATTTCGTTCTTCTAGGTTAAACCGTTCCTTTGCAGTAACCGTTTTCATGTTTAGGTTTCACTCTGTTTTCTCTTATGTGGATACATGTAGTTGGAACTCTAAATCAAACACGGTTTGTAGTAACTCTTTGAAACTTGGCACAATAATGTAGTTCCAATTTCTATGGCTATGGTTTGTGTCCTATTGAAGTAGCCCCAAGCAGAGACTGACGAGAATCACTTTCATTGAAAGGGGTTGCCAAGCTTCCAAAAAACTACGAGTTTCCTGAAATCTCAGCAAACATTTTTTCACCCAATCTTGATGATACTTCCATTTAATGATCAGTACACCAATCCCACATGGCTCACCAAATTTCGATCTTCTATGTTAAACCGCTCCTTTGCAGTAAACTTTTTCGTGTTTAGGTTTCACTCTGTTTTCTCCTATATGGATACATGTAGTTGGTACTCTAAATCAAACTCGGTTTGTACTAGCTCTTTGAATCTTGGCACAATAATGTAGTTCCAAGTTTCTATCGCTATGGTTTGTGTCCCATTGAAGTAGCCCCAAGCAGAGACTGACGAGAATCACTTTCAATGAAAGGGGTTGCCAAGCTTCCAAAATACTACGAATTTCCTGAAATCTCGGCAAACATTTTTTCACCCAATCTTGATGATACTTGCAGGTAATGATCAGTACACCAATCCCACCTGGATCACCAAATTTCGTACTTCTACGTTAAACCGTTCCTTTGCAGTAACCGTTTTCATGTTTAGGTTTCACTGTGTTTTCTCCTATATGGATACATGTAGTTGGAAACTCTAAATCAAACACGGTTTATGCTATCTCTTTGAAACTTGGCACAAAAATGTAGTTCCAAGTTCTATCGCTATGGTTTGTGTCCTATTGAAGTAGCCTGAAGCAGAGACTGACGAGAATTGCTTTCATTGAAAGGGGTTGCCAAGCTTCCAAAAACCTACGAATTTCCTGAAATCTCGGCAAATATTTTTTCACCCAATCTTGATGATACTTGCAGGTAATGATCAGTACACCAATCCCACTTGGATCACTAAATTTCGTACTTCTACGTTAAACCGTTCCTTTGCAGTAACCGTTTTCGTGTTTAGGTTTCACTCTGTTTTCTGCTATATGGATACATGTATTTGGAACACTAAATCAAACACGGGTTGTGCTAGCTCTTTGAAACTTGGCAAAATAATGCAGTTCCAATTTCTATCGCTATGGTTTGTGTCCTATTGAAGTAGCCCCAAGCAGAGACTGACGAGAATCACTTTCATAGAAAGGGGTTGCCAAGCTTCCAAAAAACTAAGAATTTCCTGACATCTCGGCAAACATTTTTTCACCCAATCTGGGTGATACTTCCATTTAATGATCAGTACACCAATCCCACTTGGCTCACAAAATTTCGTTCTTCTAGGTTAAACCGTTCCTTTGCAGTAACCGTTTTCATGAATAGGTTTCACTCTGTTTTCTCCTATATGGATACATGTAGTTGGAACTCTAAATCAAAGACGTTTTGTGCTAGCTCTTTGAAACTTGGCAAAATAATATAGTTCCAAGTTCTATCGCTATGGTTTGTGTCCTATTGAAGTACCCCAAGCAGAGACTGACGAGAATCACTTTCATTGAAAGGGGTTGCCAAGCTTCCAAAAAACTACGAATTTCCTGAAATCTCGGCAAACATTTTTTCACCCAATCTTGATGTACTTGCAGGTAATGATCAGTACACCAATCCCACTTGGATCACCAAATTTCGAACTTCTACGTTAAACCGTTCCTTTGCAGTAACCGTTTTCATGTTTAGATTTCACTCTGTTTTCTCCTATATGGATACATGTAGTTAGAACTCTAAATCAATCACGGTTTGTGCTAGCTATTTGAAACTTGGCACAATAATGTAGTTCCAAGTTCCAGCGCTATGGTTTGTGTGCTATTGAAGTAGCCCCAAGCAGAGACTGACGAGAATCACTTTCATTGAAAGGGGTTGCCAAGCTTCCAAAAAACTACGAATTTCCTAAAATCTTGGCAAACATTTTTTCACCCAATCTTGATGATACTTGCAGGTAATGATCAGTTCACCAATCCCACTTGGCTCACCAAAGTTCGTTCTTCTAGGTTAAACCGCTCCTTTGCAGTAACCGTTTTCATGTTTAGGTTTCACTCTGTTTTTTCTGATGTGGATACATGTAGTTGGAACTCTAAATCAAACACGGTTTGTGCTAGCTCTTTGAAACTTGGCACAATAATGCAGTTCCAAGTTCTATCACTATGGTTTGTGTCCTATTGAAGTAGCCCCAAGCAGAGACTGACGAGAATCACTTTCATAGAAAGGGGTTGCCAAGCTTCCAAAAAACTAAGAATTTCCTGAAATCTCGGCAAAACATTTTTTCACCCAATCTTGGTGATACTTCCATTTAATGATCAGTACACCAATCCCACTTGGCTCACAAAATTTCGTTCTTCTAGGTTAAACCGTTCCTTTGCAGTAACCGTTTTCATGAATAGGTTTCACTCTGTTTTCTCCTATATGGATACATGTAGATAGAACTCTAAATCCAACACGGGTTGTGCTAGCTCTTTGAATCTTGGAACAATAATGCAGTTCCCAGTTCTATCGCTATGGTTTGTGTCCTATTGAAGTAGCCCCAAGCAGAGACGGACGAGAATCACTTTCATATAAAGGGGTTGCCAAGCGTCCAAAAAACTAAGAATTTCCTGAAATCTCGGCAAACATTTTTTCACCCAATCTTGATGATACTTCCATTTAATGATCAGTACACCAATCCCACTTGGATCACCACATTTCGTACTTCTACGTTAAACAGTTCCTTTGCAGTAACCGTTTTCATGTTTAGGTTTCACTCTGTTTTCTCCTATATGGAAACATGTAGTTGGAACTCTAAATCAAACACGGTTTGTGCTAGCTCGTTGAAACGTGGCACAATACTGTAGTTCCAAGTTCTATCGCTATGGTTTGTGTCCTATTGAAGTAGCCCCAAGCAGAGACTGATGAGAATCCCTTTCATTGAAAGGGGTTGCCAAGCTTCCAAAAAACTACGAGTTTCCTGAAATCTCAGCAAACATTTTTTCACCAAATCTTGATGATACTTCCATTTAATGATCAGTACACCAATCCCACATGGCTCACCAAATTTCGATCTTCTATGTTAAACCGCTCCTTTGCAGTAAACTTTTTCGTGTTTAGGTTTCACTCTGTTTTCTCCTATATGGATACATGTAGTTGGTACTCTAAATCAAACACGGTTTGTGCTAGCTCTTTGAATCTTGGCACAATAATGTAGTTCCAAGTTCTATCGCTATGGTTTGTGTCCCATTGAAGTAGCCCCAAGCAGAGACTGACGAGAATCACTTTCATTGAAAGGGGTTGCCAAGCTTCCAAAAAACTACGAATTTCCTGAAATCTCGGCAAAAATTTTTTCACCCCAATCTTGATGATACTTGCAGGTAATGATCAGTACACCAATCCCACCTGGATCACCAAATTTCGTACTTCTACGTTAAACCGTTGCTTTGCAGTAACCGTTTCATGTTTAGGTTTCACTGTGTTTTCTCCTATATGGATACATGTAGTTGGAACTCTAAATCAAACACGGTTTGTGCTATCTCTTTGAAACTTGGCACAAAAATGTAGTTCCAAGTTCTATCGCTATGGTTTGTGTGCTATTGAAGTAGCCTGAAGCAGAGACTGACGAGAATTGCTTTCATTGAAAGGGGTTGCCAAGCTTCCAAAAACCTACGAATTTCCTGAAATCTCGGCAAATATTTTTTCACCCAATCTTGATGATACTTGCAGGTAATGATCAGTACACCAATCCCACTTGGATCACTAAATTTCGTACTTCTACGTTAAACCGTTCCTTTGCAGTAACCGTTTTCGTGTTTAGGTTTCACTCTGTTTTCTGCTATATGGATACATGTATTTGGAACACTAAATCAAACACGGGTTGTGCTAGCTCTTTGAAACTTGCCCAAATAATGCAGTTCCAATTTCTATCGCTATGGTTTGTGTCCTATTGAAGTAGCCCCAAGCAGAGACTGACGAGAATCACTTTCATAGAAAGGGGTTGCCAAGCTTCCAAAAAACTAAGAATTTCCTGACATCTCGGCAAACATTTTTTCACCAATCTGGGTGATACTTCCATTTAATGATCAGTACACCAATCCCACTTGGCTCACAAAATTTCGTTCTTCTAGATTAAACCGTTCCTTTGCAGTAACCGTTTTCATGAATAGGTTTCACTCTGTTTTCTCCTATATGGATACATGTAGTTGGAACTCTAAATCAAACACGTTTTGTGCTAGCTCTTTGAAACTTGGCAAAATAATATAGTTCCAAGTTCTATCGCTATGGTTTGTGTCCTATTGAAGTACCCCAAGCAGAGTCTGACGAGAATCACTTTCATTGAAAGGGGTTGCCAAGCTGCCAAAAAACTACGAATTTCCTGAAATCTCGGCAAACATTTTTTCACCCAATCTTGATGTACTTGCAGGTAATGATCAGTACACCAATCCCACTTGGATCACCAAATTTCGAACTTCTACGTTAAACCGTTCCTTTGCAGTAACCGTTTTCATGTTTAGATTTCACTCTGTTTTCTCCTATATGGATACATGTAGTTAGAACTCTAAATCAATCACGGTTTGTGCTAGCTATTTGAAACTTGGCACAATAATGTAGTTCCAAGTTCCAGCGCTATGGTTTGTGTGCTATTGAAGTAGCCCCAAGCAGAGACTGACGAGAATCACTTTCATTGAAAGGGGTTGCCAAGCTTCCAAAAAACTACGAATTTCCTAAAATCTTGGCAAACATTTTTTCACCCAATCTTGATGATACTTGCAGGTAATGATCAGTTCACCAATCCCACTTGGCTCACCAAATTTCGTTCTTCTAGGTTAAACCGCTCCTTTGCAGTAACCGTTTTCATGTTTTAGGTTTCACTCAGTTTTTTCTGATATGGATACATGTAGTTGGAACTCTAAATCAAACACGGTTTGTGCTAGCTCTTTGAAACTTGGCACAATAATGCAGTTCCAAGTTCTATCACTATGGTTGGTGTCCTATTGAAGTAGCCCCAAGCAGAGACTGACGAGAATCACTTTCATAGAAAGGGGTTGCCAAGCTTCAAAAAAACTAAGAATTTCCTGAAATCTCGGCAAACATTTTTTCACCCAATCTTGGTGATACTTCCATTTAATGATCAGTACACCAATCCCACTTGGCTCACAAAATTTCGTTCTTCGAGGTTAAACCGTTCCGTTGCAGTAACCGTTTTCATGATTAGGTTTCACTCTGTTTTCTCCTATATGGATACATGTAGTTGGAACTCTAAATCAAACACGTTTTGTGCTAGCTCTTTGAAACTTGGCACAATAATATAGTTGCAAGTTCTATCGCTATGGTTTGTGTCCTATTGAAGTAGCCCCAAGCAGAGACTGACGAGAATCACTTTCATTGAAAGGGGTTTCCAAGCTTCCAAAAAACTACGAATTTCCTGAAATCTCGGCAAAAATTTTTTCACCCAATCTTGATGATACTTGCAGGTAATGATCAGTACACCAATCCCACTTGGATCACCAAATTTCGAACTTCTACGTTAAACCGTTCCTTTGCAGTAACCGTTTTCATGTTTAGATTTCACTCTGTTTTCTCCTATATGGATACATGTAGTTAGAACTCTAAATCAAACACGGTTTGTGCTAGCTCTTTGAAACTTGGCACAATAATGTAGTTCCAAGTTCTATCGCTATGGTTTGTGTCCTATTGAAGTAGCCCCAAGCAGAGACTGACGAGAATCCCTTTGATTAAAAGGGGTTGCCAAGCTTCCAAAAAACTGCGAGTTTTCTGAAATCTCTGCAAACATTTTTTCACAAAATCTTGATGATACTTCCATTTAATGATCAGTACACCAATCCCACTTGGCTCACCAAATTTCGTTCTTCTAGGTTAAACCGCTCCGTTGCAGTAACCGATTTCATGTTTAGGTTTCACTCTGTTTTCTCCTATATGGATACATGTAGTTGGAATTGTAAATCAAACACGGTTTGTGCTAGCTCTTTGAAACTTGTCACAATAATGTCGTTCCAAGTTCCATCGCTATGGTTTGTGTCCTATTGAAGTAGCCCCAAACAGAGACTGACGAGAATCCCTTTCATTGAAAGGGGTTGCCAAGCTTCCAAAAAACTACGAATTTCCTGAAATCTCGGCAAACATTTTTTCACCCAATCTTGATGATACTTGCAGGTAATAATCAGTACACCAATCCCACTTGGATCACCAAATTTCGTTCTTCTACGTTAAACCGTTCCTTTACAGTAACCGTTTTCATGTTTAGGTTTCACTCTGTTTTCTCCTATATGGATACATATAGTTGGAACTCTAAATCAAACACGGTTTGTTCTAGCTCGTTGAAACTTGGCACAATAATGTAGTTCCAAGTTCTATCGCTATGGTTTGTGTCCTATTGATGTAGCCCCAAGCAGAGACTGACGAGAATCCCTTTCATTGAAAGGGGTTGCCAAGCTTCCAAACAACTACGAATTTCCTTAAAACTCGGCAAACATTTTTTCACCCAATCTTGATGATACTTGCAGGTAAGGATCAGTACACCATTCTCACTTGGATCACCAAATTTCGAACTTCTACGTTAAACCGTTCCTTTGCAGTAACCGTTTTCATGTTTAGATTTCACTCTGTTTTCTCCTATATGGATACATGTAGTTAGAACTCTAAATCAAACACGGTTTGTGCTAGCTCTTTGAAACTTGGCACAATAATGTAGTTCCAAGTTCTATCGCTATGGTTTGTGTCCTATTGAAGTAGCCCCAAGCAGAGACTGACGAGAATCCCTTTCATTGAAAGGGGTTGCCAAGCTTCCAAAAAAGTACGAGTTTCCTGAAATCTCAGCAAACATTTTTTCACAAAATCTTGATGATACTTCCATTTAATGATCAGTACACCAATCCCACTTGGCTCACCAAATTTTGTTCTTCTAGGTTAAACCGCTCCTTTGTAGTAACCGATTTCATGTTTAGGTTTCACTCTGTTTTCTCCTATATGCATACATGTAGTTGGAATTGTAAATCAAACACCGTTTGTGCTAGCTCGTTGAAACTTGTCACAATAATGTAGTTCCAAGTTCCATCGCTATGGATTGTGCCCTATTGAAGTAGCCACAAGCAGAGACTGACGAGAATCACTTTCATTGAAAGGGGTTGCCAAGCTTCCAAAAACTACGAATTTCCTGAAATCTCGGCAAACATTTTTTCACCCAATCTTGATGATAATTGCAGGTAATGATCAGTTCACCAATCCCACTTGTCTCACCAAATTTCATTCTTCTAGGTTAAACCGCTCCTTTGCAGTAACCGTTTTCATGTTTAGGTTTCACTCTGTTTTCTCCTATATGGATACATGTAGTTGGAACTCTAAATCAAACACGGGTTGTGCTAGCACTTTGAAACTTGGCACAATAATGCAGTTCCAAGTTCTATCGCTATGGTTTGTGTCCTATTGAAGTAGCCCCAAGCAGAGACTGACGAGAATCACTTTCATTGAAAGTGGTTGCCAAGCTTCCAAAAAACTACGAGTTTCCTGAAATCTCAGCAAACATTTTTTCACCCAATCTTGATGATACTTCCATTTAATGATCAGTACACAAATCCCACTTGGATCACCAAATTTCGTACTTCTACGTTAAACCGTTCCTTTGCAGTAACCGTTTTCATGTTTAGGTTTCACTCTGTTTTCTCCTATATGGATACATGTATTAGGAACACTAAATCAAACACGGGTTGTGCTAGCTCTTTGAAACTTGGCACAATAATGCAGTTCCAAGTTCTATCACTATGGTTTGTGTCCTATTGAAGTAGCCCCAAGCAGAGACTGACGAGAATCACTTTCATATAAAGGGGTTGCCAAGCTTCCAAAAAACTAAGAATTTCCTGAAATCTCGGAAAACATTTTTTCACCCAATCTTGGTGATACTTCCATTTAATGATCAGTACACCAATCCCACTTGGCTCACAAAATTTCGTTCTTCTAGGTTAAACCGTTCCTTTGCAGTAACCGTTTTCATGTTTAGGTTTCACTCTGTTTTCTCCTATATGGATACATGTACCTAGAACTCTAAATCCAACACGGGTTGTGCTAGCTCTTTGAATCTTGGAACAATAATGCAGTTCCCAGTTCTATCGCTATGGTTTGTGTCCTATTGAAGTAGCCCCAAGCAGAGACTGACGAGAATCACTTTCATTGAAAGGGGTTGCCAAGCGTCCAAAAAACTACGAATTTCCTGAAATCTCGGCAAACGTTTTTTTCACCCAATCTTGATGATACTTGCAGGAAATGATCAGTACACCAATCCCACTTGGATCACCACATTTCGTACTTCTACGTTAAACAGTTCCTTTGCAGTAACCGTTTTCATGTTTAAGTTTCACTCTGTTTTCTCCTATATGGAAACATGTAGTTGGAACTCTAAATCAAACACGGTTTGTGCTAGCTCGTTGAAACTTGGCACAATAATGTAGTTCCAAGTTCTATCGCTATGGTTTGTGTCCTATTGAAGTAGCCCCAAGCAGAGACTGACGAGAATCACTTTCATTGAAAGGGGTTGCCAAGCTTCCAAAAAACTAAGAATTTCCTGAAATCTCGGCAAACATTTTTTCACCCAATCTTGATGATACTTGCAGGTAATGATCAGTACACCAATCCCACTTGGCTCACCAAATTTCGTTTTTCTAGGTTAATCCGTTCCTTTGCAGTAACCATTTTCATTTTTAGGTTTCACTCTGTTTTCTCCTATATGGATACATGTAGTTGGAACTCTAAATCAAACACGGTTTGTGCTAGCTCTTTGAAACTTTGCACAATAATGTAGTTCCAATTTCTATAGATATAGTTTGTGTACTATTGAAGTAGCCCCAAGCAGAGACTGACGAGAATCACTTTCATTGAAAGGAGTTGCCAAGCTTAAAAAAAACTACGAGTTTCCTGAAATCTCAGCAAACATTTTTTAACCCAATCTTGATGATACTTCCATTTAATGATCAGTACACCAATCCCACTTGGCTCACCAAATTTCGTTCTTCTAGGTTAAACCGTTCCTTTGCAGTAACCGTTTTCATGTTTAGGTTTCACTCTGTTTTCTCTTATGTGGATACATGTAGTTGGAACTCTATATCAAACACGGTTTGTACTAACTCTTTGAAACTTAGCACAATAATGTAGTTCCAAGTTCTATCGCTATGGTTTGTGTCCTATTGAAGTAGCCCCAAGCAGAGACTGACGAGAATCCCTTTCATTGAAAGGGGTTGCCAAGCTTCCAAAAAACTACGAATTTCCTTAAATCTCGGCAAACATTTTTTCACCCAATCTTGATGATACTTGCAGGTTAGGATCAGTACAACAATCCCACTTGGATCACCAAATTTCGTTCTTCTAGGTTAAACCGCTCCTTTGCAGTAACCGTTTTCATGTCTAGGTTTCACTCTGTTTTCTCTTATGTGGATACATGTAGTTGGAACTCTAAATCAAACATGGTTTGTACTAACTCTTTGAAACTTGGCACAATAATGTAGTTCCAAGTTCTATCGCTATGGTTTGTGTCCTATTGAAGTAGCCACAAGCAGAGACTGACGAGAATCACTTTCATTGAAAGGGGTTGCCAAGCTTCCAAAAAACTAAGAATTTCCTGAAATCTCGGGAAACATTTTTTCACCCAATCTTGGTGATACTTCATTTAATGATCAGTACACCAATCCCACTTGGCTCACAAAATTTCGTTCTTCTAGGTTAAACCGTTCCTTTGCAGTAACCGTTTTCATGTTTAGGTTTCACTCTGTTTTCTCCTATATGGATACATGTAGTTGGAACCTAAATCAAACACGTTTTGTGCTAGCTCTTTGAAACTTGGCACAATAATGTAGTTCCAAGTTCTATCGCTATGGTTTGTGTCCTATTAAAGTAGCCCCAAGCAGAACCTGACGAGAATCACTTTCATTGAAAGGGGTTGCCAAGCTTCCAAAAAACTACGAATTTCCTGAAATCTCGGCAAACATTTTTTCACCCAATCTTGATGATACTTGCAGGTAATGATCAGTACACCAATCTCACTTGGATCACCAAATTTCGAACTTCTACGTTAAACCGTTCCTTTGCAGTAACCGTTTTCATGTTTAGATTTCACTCTGTTTTCTCCTATATGCATACATGTAGTTAGAACTCTAAATCAAACACGGTTTGTGCTAGCTCGTTGAAACTTGGCACAATAATGTAGTTCCAAGTTCTATCGCTATGGTTTGTGTCCTATTGAAGTAGCCCCAAGCAGACACTGACGAGAATCACTTTCATTGAAAGGGGTTGCCAAGCTTCCAAAAAACTAAGAATTTCCTGAAATCTCGGCAAACATTTTTTCACCCAATCTTGATGATACTTGCAGGTAATGATCAGTACACCAATCCCACTTGGCTCACCAAATTTCGTTTTTCTAGGTTAATCCGTTCCTTTGCAGTAACCATTTTCATTTTTAGGTTTCACTCTGTTTTCTCCTATATGGATACACGTAGTTGGAACTCTAAATCAAACACGGTTTTGTGCTAGCTCTTTGAAACTTTGCACAATAATGTAGTTCCAATTTCTATAGATATAGTTTGTGTACTATTGAAGTAGCCCCAAGCAGAGACTGACGAGAATCACTTTCATTGAAAGGAGTTGCCAAGCTTAAAAAAAACTACGAGTTTCCTGAAATCTCAGCAAACATTTTTTAACCCAATCTTGATGATACTTCCATTTAAAGATCAGTACACCAATCCCACTTGGCTCACCAAATTTCGTTCTTCTAGGTTAAACCGTTCCTTTGCAGTAACCGTTTTCATGTTTAGGTTTCACTCTGTTTTCTCTTATGTGGATACATGTAGTTGGAACTCTAAATCAAACACGGTTTGTACTAACTCTTTGAAACTTAGCACAATAATGTAGTTCCAAGTTCTATCGCTATGGTTTGTGTCCTATTGAAGTAGCCCCAAGCAGAGACTGACGAGAATCCCTTTCATTGAAAGGGGTTGCCAAGCTTCCAAAAAACTACGAATTTCCTTAAATCTCGGCAAAACATTTTTTCACCCAATCTTGATGATACTTGCAGGTTAGGATCAGTACAACAATCCCACTTGGATCACCAAATTTCGTTCTTCTAGGTTAAACCGCTCCTTTGCAGTAACCGTTTTCATGTCTAGGTTTCACTCTGTTTTCTCTTATGTGGATACATGTAGTTGGAACTCTAAATCAAACATGGTTTGTACTAACTCTTTGAAACTTGGCACAATAATGTAGTTCCAAGTTCTATCGCTATGGATTGTGTCCTATTGAAGTAGCCCCAAGCAGAGACTGACGAGAATCCCTTTCATTGAAAGGGGTTGCCAAGCTTCCAAAAAACTACGAATTTCCTGAAATCTCGGCAAACATTTTTTCACCCAATCTTGATGATACTTGCAGGTAATGATCAGACACCAATCCCACTTGGATCACCAAATTTCGTTCTTCTAGGTTCAACCGTTCCTTTGCAGTAACCGTTTTCATGTTTAGGTTTCACTCTGTTTTCTCCTATATGGATACATGTAGTTGGAACTCTAAATCAAACACGGTTTGTGCTAGCTCGTTGAAACTTGGCACAAAAATGTAGTTCCAAGTTCTATCGCTATGGTTTGTATCCTATTGAAGTAGCCCCAAGCAGAGACTGACGAGAATCCTTTTCATTGAAAGGGGTTGCCAAGCTTCCAAAAAACTACGAATTTCCTGAAATCTCGGCAAACATTTTTTCACCCAATCTTGATGATACTTGCAGGTAATGATCAGTACACCAATCCCACTTGGATCACCAAATTTCGTTCTTCTATGGTAAACAGTTCCTTTGCAGTAACCGTTTTCATGTAGTTCCAACTTCTATTGCTATGGTTTGACACAAACCTATTGACGTAGCCCCAAGTAGAGACTGATGAGAATCACTTTCATTGAAAGGGGTTGCCAAGCTTCCAAAAAAATAAGAATATCCTGAAATCTCGGCAAACATTTTTTCACCCAATCTTGATGATACTTGCAGGTAATGGTCAGTACAACAATCCCACTTGGCTCACCAAATTTCGTTCTTCTACGTTAAACCGTTCCTTTGCAGTAACCATTTTCATGTTTAGGTTTCACTCTGTTTTCTCCTATATGGATACATGTAGTTGGAACTCTAAATCAAACACGGTTTGTGCTAGCTCTTTGAAACTTGGCACAATTATGTAGTTCCAAGTTCTATTGCTATGCTTTGTGTCCTATTGAAGTAGCCCCAAGCAGAGACTGACGAGAATCACTTTCATTGAAAGGGGTTGCCAAGCTTCAAAAAAACTACGAATTTCCTGAAATCTCGGCAAACATTTTTTCACCCAATCTTGATGATACTTGCAGGTAATGATCAGTACAACAATCCCACTTGGCTCACCAAATTTCGTTTTTCTAGGTAAAACCGTTCCTTTGCAGTAACCGTTTTCATTTTTCGGTTTCAGTCCATTTTCTCCTATATGGATACATGTAGTTGGAACTCTAAATCAAACACGGTTTGTGCTAGCTCTTTGAAACTTGGCACAATAATATAGTTCCAATTTCTATGGCTATGTTTTGTGTACTTTTGAAAGTAGCCCCAAGCAGAGACTGACGAGAATCCCTTTCATTGAAAGGGGTTGCCAAGCTTCCAAAAAACTACGAATTTCCTGAAATCTCGGCAAACATTTTTTCACCCAATCTTGATGATACTTCCATTTAATGATCAGTACACCAATCCCACTTGGCTCACCAAATTTCATTCTTCTAGGTTAAACCGCTCCTTTGCAGTAACCGTTTTCATGTTTTAGGTTTCACTCTGTTTTCTCCTATATGGATACATGTAGCTAGAACTCTAAATCCAACACGGGTTGTGCTAGCTCTTTGAATCTTGGCACAATAATGCAGTTCCAAGTTCTATCGCTATGGTTTGTGTCCTATTGAAGTAGCCACAAGCAGAGACTGACGAGAATCACTTTCATTGAAAGGGGTTGCCAAGCTTCCAAAAAACTACGAATTTCCTGAAATCTCGGCAAACATTTTTTCACCCAATCTTGATGATACTTGCAGGTAATGATCAGTACACCAATCCCACTTGGCTCACAAAATTTCGTTCTTCTAGGTTAAAACCGTTCCTTTGCAGTAACCGTTTTCATGTTTAGGTTTCACTCTGTTTTCTCCTATATGGATACATGTAGTTGGAAGTCTAAATCAAACACGTTTTGTGCTAGCTCTTTGAAACTTGGCACAATAATATAGTTCCAAGTTCTATCGCTATGGTTTGTGTCCTATTGAAGTAGCCCCAAGCAGAGACTGACGAGAATCCCTTTCATTGAAAGGGGTTGCCAAGCTTCCAAAAAAAGTACGAATTTCCTGAAATCTCGGCAAACATTTTTTCACCCAATATTGATGATACTTGCAGGTAATGATCAGACACCAATCCCACTTGGATCACCAAATTTCGTTTCTTCTAGGTTAAACCGTTCCTTTGCAGTAACCGTTTTCATGTTTAGGTTTCACTCTGTTTTCTCCTATATGGATACATGTAGTTGGAACTCTAAATCAAACACGGTTTGTGCTAGCTCTTTGAAACTTGGCACAATAATGTAGTTCCAAGTTCTATCGCTATGGTTTGTGTCCTATTGAAGTAGCCTCAAGCAGAGACTGACGAGAATCACTTTCATTGAAAGGGGTTGCCAAGCTTCCAAAAAACTAAGAATTTCCTGAAATCTCGGCAAACATTTTTTCACCCAATCTTGGTGATACTTCCATTTAATGATCAGTACACCAATCCCACTTGGCTCACCAAATTTCGTTCTTCTAGGTTAAACCGTTCCTTTGCAGTAACCGTTTTCATGTTTAGGTTTTCACTCTGTTTTCTCCTATATGGATACATGTAGTTGGAACCTAAATCAAACACGTTTTGTGCTAGCTCTTTGAAACTTGGCACAATAATATAGTTCCAAGTTCTATCGCTATGGTTTGTGTCCTATTGAAGTAGCCCCAAGCAGAGACTGACGAGAATCACTTTCATTGAAAGGGGTTGCCAAGCTTCCAAAAAACTACGAATTTCCTGAAATCTCGGCAAACATTTTTTCACCCAATCTTGATGATACTTGCAGGTAATGATCAGTACACCAATCTCACTTGGATCACCAAATTTCGAACTTCTACGTTAAACCGTTCCTTTGCAGTAACCGTTTTCATGTTTAGATTTCACTCTGTTTTCTCCTATATGGATACATGTAGTTAGAACTCTAAATCAAACACGGTTTGTGCTAGCTCTTTGAAACTTGGCACAATAATGTAGTTCCAAGTTCTATCGCTATGGTTTGTGTCCTATTGAAGTAGCCACAAGCAGAGACTGACGAGAATCACTTTCATTGAAAGGGGTTGCCAAGCTTCCAAAAAACTAAGAATTTCCTGAAATCTCGGCAAACATTTTTTCACCCAATCTTGGTGATACTTCATTTAATGATCAGTACACCAATCCCACTTGGCTCACAAAATTTCGTTCTTCTAGGTTAAACCGTTCCTTTGCAGTAACCGTTTTCATGTTTAGGTTTCACTCTGTTTTCTCCTATATGGATACATGTAGTTGGAACCTAAATCAAACACGTTTTGTGCTAGCTCTTTGAAACTTGGCACAATAATGTAGTTCCAAGTTCTATCGCTATGGTTTGTGTCCTATTAAAGTAGCCCCAAGCAGAGACTGACGAGAATCACTTTCATTGAAAGGGGTTGCCAAGCTTCCAAAAAACTACGAATTTCCTGAAATCTCGGCAAACATTTTTTCACCCAATCTTGATGATACTTGCAGGTAATGATCAGTACACCAATCTCACTTCACCAAATTTCGAACTTCTACGTTAAACCGTTCCTTTGCAGTAACCGTTTTCATGTTTAGATTTCACTCTGTTTTCTCCTATATGCATACATGTAGTTAGAACTCTAAATCAAACACGGTTTGTGCTAGCTCTTTGAAACTTGGCACAATAATGTAGTTCCAAGTTCTAACCCCATGGTTTGTGTCCTATTGAAGTAGCCCCAAGCAGAGACTGACGAGAATCCCTTGATTGAAAGGGGTTGCCAAGCTTCCAAAAAACTGCGAGTTTCCTGAAATCTCAGCAAACATTTTTTCACAAAAATCTTGATGATACTTCCATTTAATGATCAGTACACCAATCCCACTTGGCTCACCAAATTTTGTTCTTCTAGGTTAAACCGCTCCCTTGCAGTAACCGATTTCATGTTTAGGTTTCACTCTGTTTTCTCCTATATGCTTACATGTAGTTGGAATTGTAAATCAAACACGGTTTGTGCTAGCTCGTTGAAACTTGGCACAATAATGTAGTTCCAAGTTCCATCCTTATGGATTGTGTCCTATTGAAGTAGCCACAAGCAGAGACTGACGAGAATCACTTTCATTGAAAGGGGTTGCCAAGCTTCCAAAAAACTACGAATTTCCTGAAATCTCGGCAAACATTTTTTCACCCAATCTTGATGATAATTGCAGGTAATGATCAGTTCACCAATCCCACTTGTCTCACCAAATTTCATTCTTCTAGGTTAAACCGCTCCTTTGCAGTAACCGTTTTCATGTTTAGGTTTCACTCTGTTTTCTCCTATATGGATACATGTAGTTGGAACTCTAAATCAAACACGGGTTGTGCTAGCACTTTGAAACTTGGCACAATAATGCAGTTCCAAGTTCTATCGCTATGGTTTGTGTCCTATTGAAGTAGCCCCAAGCAGAGACTGACGAGAATCACTTTCATTGAAAGTGGTTGCCAAGCTTCCAAAAAACTACGAGTTTCCTGAAATCTCAGCAAACATTTTTTCACCCAATCTTGATGATACTTCCATTTAATGATCAGTACACCAATCCCACTTGGATCACCAAATTTCGTACTTCTACGTTAAACCGTTCCTTTGCAGTAACCGTTTTCATGTTTAGGTTTCACTCTGTTTTCTCCTATATGGATACATGTATTAGGAACACTAAATCAAACACGGGTTGTGCTAGCTCTTTGAAACTTGGCACAATAATGCAGTTCCAAGTTCTATCACTATGGTTTGTGTCCTATTGAAGTAGCCCCAAGCAGAGACTGACGAGAATCACTTTCATATAAAGGGTTGCCAAGCTTCCAAAAAACTAAGAATTTCCTGAAATCTCGGCAAACATTTTTTCACCCAATCTTGGTGATACTTCCATTTAATGATCAGTACACCAATCCCACTTGGCTCACAAAATTTCGTTCTTCTAGGTTAAACCGTTCCTTTGCAGTAACCGTTTTCATGTTTAGGTTTCACTCTGTTTTCTCCTATATGGATACATGTAGCTAGAACTCTAAATCCAACACGGGTTGTGCTAGCTCTTTGAATCTTGGAACAATAATGCAGTTCCCAGTTCTATCGCTATGGTTTGTGTTCTAATGAAGTAGCCCCAAGCAGAGACTGACGAGAATCACTTTCATTGAAAGGGTTGCCAAGCGTCCAAAAAACTACGAATTTCCTGAAATCTCGGCAAACATTTTTTCACCCAATCTTGATGATACTTGCAGGTAATGATCAGTACACCAATCCCACTTGGATCACCAACTTTCGTTCTTCTACGTTAAACAGTTCCTTTGCAGTAACCGTTTTCATGTTTAGGTTTCACTCTGTTTTCTCCTATATGGTAACATGTAGTTGGAACTCTAAATCAAACACGGTTTGTGCTAGCTCTTTGAAACTTTGCACAATAATGTAGTTCCAATTTCTATGGATATAGTTTGTGTACTATTGAAGTAGCCCCAAGCAGAGACTGACGAGAATCACTTTCATTGAAAGGAGTTGCCAAGCTTAAAAAAAACTACGAGTTTCCTGAAATCTCAGCAAACATTTTTTACCCAATCTTGGTGATACTTCCATTTAATGATCAGTACACCAATCCCACTTGGCTCACCAAATTTCGTTCTTCTAGGTTAAACCGTTCCTTTGCAGTAACCGTTTTCATGTTTAGGTTTCACTCTGTTTTCTCTTATGTGGATACATGTAGTTGGAACTCTAAATCAAACACGGTTTGTACTAACTCTTTGAAACTTAGCACAATAATGTAGTTCCAAGTTCTATCGCTATGGTTTGTGTCCTATTGAAGTAGCCCCAAGCAGAGACTGACGAGAATCACTTTCATTGAAAGGGGTTGCCAAGCTTCCAAAAAACTACGAGTTTCCTGAAATCTCAGCAAACATTTTTTCACCCAATCTTGATGATACTTCCATTTAATGATCAGTACACCAATCCCACATGGCTCACCAAATCTCGTTCTTCTATGTTAAACCGCTCCTTTGCAGTAAACTTTTTCGTGTTTAAGTTTCACTCTGTTTTCTCCTATATGGATACATGTAGTTGGTACTCTAAATCAAACACGGTTTGTGCTAGCTCTTTGAATCTTGGCAGAATAATGTAGTTCCAAGTTCTATCGCTATGGTTTGTGCCCTATTGAAGTAGAACCAAGCAGAGACTGACGAGAATCCCTTTCATTGAAAGGGTTGCCAAGCTTCCAAAAAACTACGAATTTCCTGAAATCTCGGCAAACATTTTTTCACCCAATCTTGATGATACTTGCAGGTAAGGATCAGTACACCAATCCCACTTGGCTCACCAAATTTCGTACTTCTACGTTAAACCGTTCCTTTGCAGAACCGTTTTCATGTTTGGGTTTCATTCTGTTTTCTCCTATATTGATACATGTAGTTGGAACTCTAAATCAAACACGGTTTGTGCTAGCTCTTTGAAACTTGGCACAATAATGTAGTTCCAAGTTCTATCACTATGGTTTGTGTCCTATTGAAGTAGCCACAAGCAGAGACTGACGAGAATCACTTTCATTGAAAGGGGTTGCCAAGCTTCCAAAAAACTACGAGTTTCCTGAAATCTCAGCAAACATTTTTTCACCCAATCTTGATGATACTTCCATTTAATGATCAGTACACGAATCTCACTTGGCTCAGTAAATTTCGTTCTTCTAGGTTAACCGTTCCTTTGCAGTAACCGTTTTCATGTTTAGGTTTCACTCTGTTTTCTCTTATATGGATACATGTAGTTGGAACTCTAAATCAAACACGGTTTGTACTAACTCTTTGAAACTTGGCACAATAATGTAGTTCCAAGTTCTATCGCTATGGATTGTGTCCTATTGAAGTAGCCCCAAGCAGAGACTGACGAGAATCCCTTTCATTGAAAGGGGTTGCCAAGCTTCCAAAAAACTACGAATTTCCTGAAATCTCGGCAAACATTTTTTCACCCAATCTTGATGATACTTGCAGGTAATGATCAGACACCAATCCCACTTGGATCACCAAATTTCGTTCTTCTAGGTTAAACCGTTCCTTTGCAGTAACCGTTTTCATGTTTAGGTTTCACTCTGTTTTCTCCTATATGGATACATGTAGTTGGAACTCTAAATCAAACACGGTTTGTGCTAGCTCGTTGAAACTTGGCACAAAAATGTAGTTCCAAGTTCTATCGCTATGGTTTGTATCCTATTGAAGTAGCCCCCAAGCAGAGACTGACGAGAATCCTTTTCATTGAAAGGGGTTGCCAAGCTTCCAAAAAACTACGAATTTCCTGAAATCTCGGCAAACATTTTTTCACCCAATCTTGATGATACTTGCAGGTAATGATCAGTACACCAATCCCACTTGGATCACCAAATTTCGTTCTTCTATGGTAAACAGTTCCTTTGCAGTAACCGTTTTCATGTAGTTCCAACTTCTATTGCTATGGTTTGACACAAACCTATTGACGTAGCCCCAAGTAGAGACTGATGAGAATCACTTTCATTGAAAGGGGTTGCCAAGCTTCCAAAAAAATAAGAATATCCTGAAATCTCGGCAAACATTTTTTCACCCAATCTTGATGATACTTGCAGGTAATGGTCAGTACAACAATCCCACTTGGCTCACCAAATTTCGTTCTTCTACGTTAAACCGTTCCTTTGCAGTAACCATTTTCATGTTTAGGTTTCACTCTGTTTTCTCCTATATGGATACATGTAGTTGGAACTCTAAATCAAACACGGTTTGTGCTAGCTCTTGAAACTTGGCACAATTATGTAGTTCCAAGTTCTATTGCTATGCTTTGTGTCCTATTGAAGTAGCCCCAAGCAGAGACTGACGAGAATCACTTTCATTGAAAGGGGTTGCCCAAGCTTCAAAAAAACTACGAATTTCCTGAAATCTCGGCAAACATTTTTCACCCAATCTTGATGATACTTGCAGGTAATGATCAGTACAACAATCCCACTTGGCTCACAAAATTTCGTTTTTTCTAGGTAAAACCGTTCCTTTGCAGTAACCGTTTTCATTTTTCGGTTTCAGTCCATTTTCTCCTATATGGATACATGTAGTTGGAACTCTAAATCAAACACGGTTTGTGCTAGCTCTTTGAAACTTGGCACAATAATATAGTTCCAATTTCTATGGCTATGTTTTGTGTACTATTGAAGTAGCCCCAAGCAGAGACTGACGAGATCACTTTCATTGAAAGGGGTTGCCAAGCTTAAAAAAACTACGAGTTTCTGAAATCTCAGCAAACATTTTTTAACCCAATCTTGGTGATACTTCCATTTAATGATCAGTACAACAATCCCACTTGGCTCACCAAATTTCGTTCTTCTAGGTTAAACCGTTCCTTTGCAGTAACCGTTTTCATGTTTAGGTTTCACTCTGTTTTCTCTTATGTGGATACATGTAGTTGGAACTCTAAATCAAACACGGTTTGTACTAACTCTTGAAACTTAGCACAATAATGTAGTTCCAAGTTCTATCGCTATGGTTTGTGTCCTATTGAAGTAGCCCCAAGCAGAGACTGACGAGAATCACTTTCATTGAAAGGGGTTGCCAAGCTTCCAAAAAACTACGAGTTTCCTGAAATCTCAGCAAACATTTTTCACCCAATCTTGATGATACTTCCATTTAATGATCAGTACACCAATCCCACATGGCTCACCAAATCTCGTTCTTCTATGTTAAACCGCTCCTTTGCAGTAAACTTTTTCGTGTTTAAGTTTCACTCTGTTTTCTCCTATATGGATACATGTAGTTGGTACTCTAAAATCAAACACGGTTTGTGCTAGCTCTTTGAATCTTGGCACAATAATGCAGTTCCAAGTTCTATCGCTATGGTTTGTGTCCTAAAGAAGTAGCCCCAAGCAGAGACTGACGAGAATCCCTTTCATTGAAAGGGGTTGCCAAGCTTCCAAAAAGTACGAATTTCCTGAAATCTCGGCAAACATTTTTCCCAATCTTGATGATACTTGCAGGGTAATGATCAGACACCAATCCCACTTGGATCACCAAATTTCGTTCTTCTAGGTTAAACCGTTCCTTTGCAGTAACCGTTTTCATGTTTAAGGTTTCACTCTGTTTTCTCCTATATGGATACATGTAGTTGGAACTCTAAATCAAACACGGTTTGTGCTAGCTCTTTGAAACTTGGCACAATAATGTAGTTCCAAGTTCTATCGCTATGGTTTGTGTCCTATTGAAGTAGCCTCAAGCAGAGACTGACGAGAATCACTTTCATTGAAAGGGGTTGCCAAGCTTCCAAAAAACTAAGAATTTCCTGAAATCTCGGCAAACATTTTTTCACCCAATCTTGGTGATACTTCCATTTAATGATCAGTACACCAATCCCACTTGGCTCACCAAATTTCGTTCTTCTAGGTTAAACCGTTCCTTTGCAGTAACCGTTTTCATGTTTAGGTTTCACTCTGTTTTCTCCTATATGGATACATGTAGTTGGAACCTAAATCAAACACGTTTTGTGCTAGCTCTTTGAAACTTGGCACAATAATAGAGTTCCAAGTTCTATCGCTATGGTTTGTGTCCTATTGAAGTAGCCCCAAGCAGAGACTGACGAGAATCACTTTCATTGAAAGGGGTTGCCAAGCTTCCAAAAAACTACGAATTTCTGAAATCTCGGCAAACATTTTTCACCCAATCTTGATGATACTTGCAGGTAATGATCAGTACACCAATCTCACTTGGATCACCAAATTTCGAACTTCTACGTTAAACCGTTCCTTTGCAGTAACCGTTTTCATGTTTAGATTTCACTGTTTTCTCCTATATGCATACATGTAGTTAGAACTCTAAATCAAACACGGTTTGTGCTAGCTCTTTGAAACTTGGCACAATTATGTAGTTCCAAGTTCTAACCCCATGGTTTGTGTCCTATTGAAGTAGCCCCAAGCATAGACTGACGAGAATCCCCTTGATTGAAAGGGGTTGCCAAGCTTCCAAAAAACTGCGAGTTTCCTGAAATCTCAGCAAACATTTTTTCACAAAATCTTGATGATACTTCCATTTAATGATCAGTACACCAATCCCACTTGGCTCACCAAATTTTGTTCTTCTAGGTTAAACCGCTCCTTTGCAGTAACCGATTTCATGTTTAGGTTTCACTCTGTTTTCTCCTATATGCCTACATGTAGTTGGAATTGTAAATCAAACACGGTTTGTGCTAGCTCGTTGAAACTTGGCACAATAATGTAGTTCCAAGTTCCATCGCTATGGATTGTGTCCTATTGAAGTAGCCACAAGCAGAGACTGACGAGAATCACTTTCATTGAAAGGGGTTGCCAAGCTTCCAAAAAACTACGAATTTCCTGAAATCTCGGCAAACATTTTTTCACCCAATCTTGATGATAATTGCAGGTAATGATCAGTTCACCAATCCCACTTGTCTCACCAAATTTCATTCTTCTAGGTTAAACCGCTCCTTTGCAGTAACCGTTTTCATGTGTAGGTTTCACTCTGTTTTCTCCTATATGGATACATGTAGTTGGAACTCTAAATCAAACACGGGTTGTGCTAGCACTTTGAAACTGGCACAATAATGCAGTTCCAAGTTCTATCGCTATGGTTTGTGTCCTATTGAAGTAGCCCCAAGCAGAGACTGACGAGAATCACTTTCATTGAAAGTGGTTGCCAAGCTTCCAAAAAACTACGAGTTTCCTGAAATCTCAGCAAACATTTTTTCACACAATCTTGATGATACTTCCATTTAATGATCAGTACACCAATCCCACTTGGATCACCAAATTTCGTACTTCTACGTTAAAACCGTTCCTTTGCAGTAACCGTTTTCATGTTTAGGTTTCACTCTGTTTTCTCCCTATATGGATACTTGTATTAGGAACACTAAATCAAACACGGGTGTGCTAGCTCTTTGAAACTTGGCACAATAATGCAGTTCCAAGTTCTATCACTATGGTTTGTGTCCTATTGAAGTAGCCCCAAGCAGAGACTGACGAGAATCACTTTCATATAAAGGGGTTGCCAAGCTTCCAAAAAACTAAGAATTTCCTGAAATCTCGGCAAACATTTTTTCACCCAATCTTGGTGATACTTCCATTTAATGATCAGTACACCAATCCCACTTGGCTCACAAAATTTCGTTCTTCTAGGTTTAAACCGTTCCTTTGCAGTAACCGTTTTCATGTTTAGGTTTCACTCTGTTTTCTCGTATATGGATACATGTAGCTAGAACTCTAAATCCAACACGGGTTGTGCTAGCTCTTTGAATCTTGGAACAATAATGCAGTTCCCAGTTCTATCGCTATGGTTTGTGTCCTATTGAAGTAGCCCCAAGCAGAGACTGACGAGAATCACTTTCATTGAAAGGGGTTGCCAAGCGTCCCAAAAACTACGAATTTCCTGAAATCTCGGCAAACATTTTTTCACCCAATCTTGATGATACTTGCAGGTAATGATCAGTACACCAATCCCACTTGGATCACCAACTTTCGTTCTTCTACGTTAAACAGTTCCTTTGCAGTAATCATTTTCATGTTTAGGTTTCACTCTGTTTTCTCCTATATGGAAACATGTAGTTGGAACTCTAAATCAAACACGGTTTGTGCTAGCTCGTTGAAACTTGGCACAATAATGTAGTTCCAAGTTCTATCGCTATGGTTTGTGTCCTATTGAACTAGCCCCAAGCAGAGACTGATGAGAATCCCTTTCATTGAAAGGGGTTGCCAAGCTTCCAAAAAACCTACGAATTTCCTGAAAACTCGGCAAACATTTTTTCACCCAATCTTGATGATACTTGCAGATAATGATCAGTACACCAATCCCACTTGGATCACCAAATTTCGTACTTCTACGTTAAACCGTTCCTTTGCAGTAACCGTTTTCATGTTTAGGTTTCACTCTGTTTTCTCCTATATGGATACATGTATTTGGAACACTAAATCAAACACGGGTTGTGCTAGCTCTTTGAAACTTGGCACAATAATGCAGTTCCAAGTTCTATCACTATGGTTTGTGTCCTATTGAAGTAGCCCCAAGCAGAGACTGACGAGAATCACTTTCATATAAACGGGTTGCCAATCTTCCAAAAAACTAAGAATTTCCTGAAATCTCGGCAAACATTTTTTCACCCAATCTTGGTGATACTTCCATTTAATGATCAGTACACCATCCCACTTGGCTCACAAAATTTCGTTCTTCTAGGTTAAACCGTTCCTTTGCAGTAACCGTTTTCATGTTTAGGTTTCACTCTGTTTTCTCCTATATGGATACATGTAGTTGGAACTCTAAAATCAAACACGTTTTGTGCTAGCTCTTTGAAACTTGGCACAATAATATAGTTCCAAGTTCTGTCGCTATGGTTTGTTTCCTATTGAAGTAGCCCCAAGCAGAGACTGACGAGAATCACTTTCATTGAAAGGGGTTGCCAAGCTTCCAAAAAACTACGAATTTCCTGAAATCTCGGCAAACATTTTTTCACCCAATCTTGATGATACTTGCAGGTAATGATCAGTACACCAATCTCACTTGGATCACCAAATTTCGAACTTCTACGTTAAACCGTTCCTTTGCAGTAACCGTTTCCATGTTTAGATTTCACTCTATTTTCTCCTATATGGATACATGTAGTTAGAACTCTAAATGAAACACGGTTTGTGCTAGCTCTTTGAAACTTGGCACAATAATGTAGTTCCAAGTTCTATCGCTATGGTTTGTGTCCTATTGAAGTAGCCCCAAGCAGAGACTGACGAGAATCCCTTTCATTGAAAGGGGTTGCCAAGCTTCCAAAAAACTGCGAGTTTCCTGAAATCTCAGCAAACATTTTTTTCACAAAATCTTGATGATACTTCCATTTAATGATCAGTACAACCAATCCCACTTGGCTCACCAAATTTTGTTCTTCTAGGTTAAACCGCTCCTTTGCAGTAACCGATTTCATGTTTAGGTTTCACTCTCTTTTCTCCTATATGGATACATGTAGTTGGAATTGTAAATCAAACACGGTTTGTGCTAGCTCGTTGAAACTTGTCACAATAATGTAGTTCCAAGTTCCATCGCTATGGATTGTGTCCTATTGAAGTAGCCACAAGCAGAGACTGACGAGAATCACTTTCATGAAAGGGGTTGCCAAGCTTCCAAAAAACTACGAATTTCCTGAAATCTCGGCAAACATTTTTTCACCCAATCTTGATGATACTTGCAGGTAATGATCAGTACAACAATCCCACTTGGCTCACCAAATTTCGTTTTTCTAGGTTAATCCGTTCCTTTGCAGTAACCGTTTTCATTTTTAGGTTTCACTCTGTTTTCTCCTATATGGATACATGTATTTGGAACTCTAAATCAAACACGGTTTGTGCTAGCTCTTTGAAACTTTGCACAATAATGTAGTTCCAATTTCTATGGATATAGTTTGTGTACTATTGAAGTAGCCCCAAGCAGAGACTGACGAGAATCACTTTCATTGAAAGGAGTTGCCAAGCTTAAAAAAACTACGAGTTTCCTGAAATCTCAGCAAACATTTTTTAACCCAATCTTGATGATACTTCCATTTAATGATCAGTACACCAATCCCACTTGGCTCACCAAATTTCGTTCTTTAGGTTAAACCGTTCCTTTGCAATAACCGTTTTCATGTTTAGGTTTCACTGTGTTTTCCTCTATATGGATACATGTAGTTGGAACTCTAAATCAAACACGGTTTGTGCTAGCTCTTTGAAAACTTGGCACAATAATGTAGTTCCAAGTTCTATCACTATGGTTTGTGTGCTATTGAAGTAGCCCCAAGCAGAGACTGACGAGAATCACTTTCATTGAAAGGGGTTGCCAGGCTTCCAAAAAACTGCGAGTTTCCTGAAATCTCAGGAAACATTTTTTCACCCAGTCTTGATGATACTTCCATTTAATGATCAGTACACCAATCCACATGGCTCACCAAATTTCGTTCTTCTAGATTAAACCGTTCCTTTTCAATACCCGTTTTCATGTTTAGGTTTCACTCTGTTTTCTCCTATATGGATACATGTAGTTGGAACTCTAAATCAAACACGGTTTGTGCTAGCTCTTTGAAACTTGGCACAATAATATAGTTCCAAGTTCTATCACTATGGTTTGTGTGCTATTGAAGTAGCCCCAAGCAGAGACTGACGAGAATCACTTTCATTGAAAGGGGTTGCCAGGCTTCCAAAAAACTGCGAGTTTCCTGAAATCTCAGGAAACATTTTTTCACCCAGTCTTGATGATACTTCCATTTAATGATCAGTACACCAATCCCACTTGGCTCACCAAATTTCGTTCTCCTAGGTTAAACCGTTCCTTTGCAGTAACCGTTTTCATGTTTAGGTTTCACTCTGTTTTCTCTTATGTGGATACATGTAGTTGGAACTCTAAATCAAACACGGTTTATACTAACTCTTTGAAACTTAGCACAATAATGTAGTTCCAAGTTCTATCGCTATGGTTTGTGTCCTATTGAAGTAGAACCAAGCAGAGACTGACGAGAATCACTTTCATTGAAAGGGGTTGCCAAGCTTCCAAAAAACTACGAATTTCCTGAAATTTCGGCAAACATTTTTTCACCCAATCTTGATGATACTTCCATTTAATGATCAGTACACCAATCCCACATCGCTCACCAAATTTCGTTCTTCTATGTTAAACCGCTCCTTTGCAGTAAACTTTTTCGTGTTTAGGTTTCACTCTGTTTTCTCCTATATGGATACATGTAGTTGGTACTCTAAATCAAACACGGTTTGTGCTAGCTCTTTGAATCTTGGCACAATAATGTAGTTCCAAGTTCTATCGCTATGGTTTGTGTCCTATTGAAGTAGAACCAAGCAGAGACTGACGAGAATCACTTTCATTGAAAGGGGTTGCCAAGCTTCCAAAAAACTACGAATTTCCTGAAATCTCGGCAAACATTTTTTCACCCAATCTTGATGATACTTGCAGGTAATGATCAGTACACCAATCCCACTTGGATCACCAAATTTCGTACTTCTACGTTAAACCGTTCCTTTGCAGTAACCGTTTTCATATTTAGGTTTCACTCTGTTTTCTCCTATATGGATACATGTAGTTGGAACTCTAAATCAAACACGGTTTGTGCTAGCTCTTTGAAACTTGGCACAAAAATGTAGTTCCAAGTTCTATCGCTATGGTTTGTGTCCTATTGAAGTAGCCCCAAGCAGAGACTGACGAGAATCACTTTCATTGAAAGGGGTTGCCAAGCTTCCAAAAAACTACGAATTTCCTGAAATCTCTGCAAACATTTTTTCACCCAATCTTGATGATACTTGCAGGTAATGATCAGTACACCAATCCCACTTGGATCACCAAATTTCGAACTTCTACGTTAAACCGTTCCTTTGCAGTAACCGTTTTCATGTTTAGATTTCACTCTGTTTATTCCTATATGGATACATGTAGTTAGAACTCTAAATCAAACACGGTTTGTGCTAGCTCTTTGAAACTTGGCACAATAATGTAGTTCCAAGTTCTATCGCTATGGTTTGTGTCCTATTGAAGTAGCCCCAAGCAGAGACTGACGAGAATCCCTTTCATTGAAAGGGGTTGCCAAGCTTCCAAAAAACTGCGAGTTTCCTGAAATCTCAGCAAACATTTTTTCACAAAATCTTGATGATACTTCCATTTAATGATCAGTACACCAATCCCACTTGGCTCACAAAATTTCGTTCTTCTAGGTTAAACCGTTCCTTTGCAGTAACCGTTTTCATGTTTAGGTTTCACTCTCTTTTCTCCTATATGGATACATGTAGTTGGAATTGTAAATCAAACACGATTTGTGCTAGCAATTTGAAACTTGTCACAATAATGTAGTTCCAAGTTCCATCGCTATGGTTTGTGTCCTATTGAATTAGCCCCAAGCAGAGACTGACGAGAATCACTTTCATTGAAAGGGGTTGCCAAGCTTCCAAAAAACTACGAATTTCCTGAAATCTCGGCAAACATTATTTCACCCAATCTTGATGATACTTGCAGGTAATGATCAGTTCACCAATCCCAATTGTCTCATCAAATTTCATTCTTCTAGGTTAAACCGCTCATTTGCAGTAACCGTTTTCATGTTTAGGTTTCACTCTGTTTTCTCCTATATGGATACATGTATTTGGAACTCTAAATCAAACACGGGTTGTGCTAGCACTTTGAAACTTGGCACAATAATGCAGTTCCAAGTTCTATCGCTATGGTTTGTGTCCTATTGAAGTAGCCCCAAGCACAGACTGACAAGAATCACTTTCATTGAAAGGGGTTGCCAAGCTTCCAAAAACTACGAGTTTCCTGAAATCTCAGCAAACATTTTTTCACCCAATCTTGATGATACTTCCATTTAATGATCAGTACACCAATCCCACTTGGATCACCAAATTTCGTACTTCTACGTTAAACTGTTCCTTTGCAGTAACCGTTTTCATGTTTAGGTTTCACTCTGTTTTCTCCTATATGGATACATGTAGCTAGAACTCTAAATCCAACACGGGTTGTGCTAGCTCTTTGAATCTTGGCACAATAATGCAGTTCCAAGTTCTATCGCTATGGTTTGTGTCCTATTGAAGTAGCCACAAGCAGAGACTGACGAGAATCACTTTCATTGAAAGGGGTTGCCAAGCTTCCAAAAAACTACGAATTTCCTGAAATCTCGGCAAACATTTTTTCACCCAATCTTGATGATACTTGCAGATAATGATCAGTACACCAGTCCCACTTGGCTCACAAAATTTCGTTCTTCTAGGTTAAACCGTTCCTTTGCAGTAACCGTTTTCATGTTTAGGTTTCACTCTGTTTTCTCCTATATGGATACATGTAGTTGGAACTCTAAATCAAACACGGTTTGTGCTAGCTCTTTGAAACTTGGCACAATAATATAGTTCCAAGTTCTATCGCTATGGTTTGTGTCCTATTGAAGTAGCCCCAAGCAGAGACTGACGAGAATCCCTTTCATTGAAAGGGGTTGCCAAGCTTCCAAAAAAGTACGAATTTCCTGAAATCTCGGCAAACATTTTTTCACCCAATCTTGATGATACTTGCAGGTAATGATCAGACACCAATCCACTTGGATCACCAAATTTCGTTCTTCTAGGTTAAACCGTTCCTTTGCAGTAACCGTTTTCATGTTTAGGTTTCACTCTGTTTTCTCCTATATGGATACATGTAGTTGGAACTCTAAATCAAACACGGTTTGTGCTAGCTCTTTGAAACTTGGCACAATAATGTAGTTCCAAGTTCTATCGCTATGGTTTGTGTCCTATTGAAGTAGCCTCAAGCAGAGACTGACGAGAATCACTTTCATTGAAAGGGGTTGCCATGCTTCCAAAAACTAAGAATTTCCTGAAATCTCGGCAAACATTTTTTCACCCAATCTTGGTGATACTTCCATTTAATGATCAGTACACCAATCCCACTTGGCTCACCAAATTTCGTTCTTCTAGGTTAATCCGTTCCTTTGCAGTAACCATTTTCATTTTTAGGTTTCACTCTGTTTTCTCCTATATGGATACATGTAGTTGGAACTCTAAAATCAAACACGGTTTGTGCTAGCTCTTTGAAACTTTGCACAATAATGTAGTTCCAATTTCTATAGATATAGTTTGTGTACTATTGAAGTAGCCCCAAGCAGAGACTGACGAGAATCACTTTCATTGAAAGGAGTTGCCAAGCTTAAAAAAACTACGAGTTTCCTGAAATCTCAGCAAACATTTTTTAACCCAATCTTGATGATACTTCATTTAATGATCAGTACACCAATCCCACTTGGCTCACCCAATTTCGTTCTTCTAGGTTAAACCGTTCCTTTGCAGTAACCGTTTTCATGTTTAGGTTTCACTCTGTTTTCTCTTATGTGGATACATGTAGTTGGAACTCTAAATCAAACACGGTTTGTACTAACTCTTTGAAACTTAGCACAATAATGTAGTTCCAAGTTCTATCGCTATGGTTTGTGTCCTATTGAAGTAGCCCCAAGCAGAGACTGACGAGAATCCCTTTCATTGAAAGGGGTTGCCAAGCTTCCAAAAAACTACGAATTTCCTTAAATCTCGGCAAACATTTTTTCACCCAATCTTGATGATACTTGCAGGTTAGGATCAGTACAACAATCCCACTTGGATCACCAAATTTCGTTCTTCTAGGTTAAACCGCTCCTTTGCAGTAACCGTTTTCATGTCTAGGTTTCACTCTGTTTTCTCTTATGTGGATACATGTAGTTGGAATTCTAAATCAAACATGGTTTGTACTAACTCTTTGAAACTTGGCACAATAATGTAGTTCCAAGTTCTATCGCTATGGTTTGTGTCCTATTGAAGTAGCCACAAGCAGAGACTGACGAGAATCACTTTCATTGAAAGGGGTTGCCAAGCTTCCAAAAAAACTAAGAATTTCCTGAAATCTCGGCAAACATTTTTTCACCCAATCTTGGTGATGCTTCATTTAATGATCAGTACACCAATCCCACTTGGCTCACAAAATTTCGTTCTTCTAGGTTAAACCGTTCCTTTGCAGTAACCGTTTTCATGTTTAGGTTTCACTCTGTTTTCTCCTATATGGATACATGTAGTTGGAACCTAAATCAAACACGTTTTGTGCTAGCTCTTTGAAACTTGGCACAATAATGTAGTTCCAAGTTCTATCGCTATGGTTTGTGTCCTATTTAAGTAGCCCCAAGCAGAGACTGACGAGAATCACTTTCATTGAAAGGGGTTGCCAAGCTTCCAAAAAACTACGAATTTCCTGAAATCTCGGCAAACATTTTTTCACCCAATCTTGATGATACTTGCAGGTAATGATCAGTACACCAATCTCACTTGGATCACCAAATTCGAACTTCTACGTTAAACCGTTCCTTTGCAGTAACCGTTTTCATGTTTAGATTTCACTCTGTTTTCTCCTATATGCATACATGTAGTTAGAACTCTAAATCAAACACGGTTTGTGCTAGCTCTTTGAAACTTGGCACAATAATGTAGTTCCAAGTTCTAACCCCATGGTTTGTGTCCTATTGAAGTAGCCCCAAGCAGAGACTGACGAGAATCCCCTTGATTGAAAGGGGTTGCCAAGCTTCCAAAAAACTGCGAGTTTCCTGAAATCTCAGCAAACATTTTTTCACAAAATCTTGATGATACTTCCATTTAATGATCAGTACACCAATCCCACTTGGCTCACCAAATTTTGTTCTTCTAGGTTAAACCGCTCCCTTGCAGTAACCGATTTCATGTTTAGGTTTCACTCTGTTTTCTCCTATATGCATACATGTAGTTGGAATTGTAAATCAAACACGGTTTGTGCTAGCTCGTTGAAACTTGGCACAATAATGTAGTTCCAAGTTCCATCGCTATGGATTGTGTCCTATTGAAGTAGCCACAAGCAGGACTGACGAGAATCACTTTCATTGAAAGGGTTGCCAAGCTTCCAAAAAACTACGAATTTTCCTGAAATCTCGGCAAACATTTTTCACCCAATCTTGATGATTAATTGCAGGTAATGATCAGTTCACCAATCCCACTTGTCTCACCAAATTTCATTCTTCTAGGTTAAACCCGCTCCTTTGCAGTAACCGTTTTCATGTTTAGGTTTCACTCTGTTTTCTCCTATATGGATACATGTAGTTTGGAACTCTAAATCAAACACGGGTTGTGCTAGCACTTTGAACTTGGCACAATTAATGCAGTTCCAAGTTCTATCGCTATGGTTTGTGTCCTATTGAAGTAGCCCCAAGCAGAGACTGACGAGAATCACTTTCATTGAAAGTGGTTGCCAAGCTTCCAAAAAACTACGAGTTTCCTGAAATCTCAGCAAACATTTTTTCACCCAATCTTGATGATACTTCCATTTAATGATCAGTACACCAATCCCACTTGGATCACCAAATTTCGTACATTCTACGTTAAACCGTTCCTTTGCAGTAACCGTTTTCATGTTTAGGTTTCACTCTGTTTTCTCCTATATGGATACATGTATTAGGAACACTAAATCAAACACGGGTTGTGCTAGCTCTTTGAAACTTGGCACAATAATGCAGTTCCAGGTTCTATCACTATGGTTTGTGTCCTATTGAAGTAGCCCCAAGCAGAGACTGACGAGAATCACTTTCATATAAAGGGGTTGCCAAGCTTCCAAAAAACTAAGAATTTCCTGAAATCTCGGCAAACATTTTTTCACCCAATCTTGGTGATACTTCCATTTAATGATCAGTACACCAATCCCACTTGGCTCACAAAATTTCGTTCTTCTAGGTTAACCGTTCCTTTGCAGTAACCGTTTTCATGTTTAGGTTTCACTCTGTTTTCTCCTATATGGATACATGTAGCTAGAACTCTAAATCCAACACGGGTTGTGCTAGCTCTTTGAATCTTGGAACAATAATGCAGTTCCCCAGTTCTATCGCTATGGTTTGTGTCCTAATGAAGTAGCCCCAAGCAGAGACTGACGAGAATCACTTTCATTGAAAGGGGTTGCCAAGCGTCCAAAAAACTACGAATTTCCTGAAATCTCGGCAAACATTTTTTCACCCAATCTTGATGATACTTGCAGGTAATGATCAGTACACCAATCCCACTTGGATCACCAACTTTCGTTCTTCTACGTTAAACAGTTCCTTTGCAGTAACCGTTTTCATGTTTAGGTTTCACTCTGTTTTCTCCTATATGGAAACATGTAGTTGGAACTCTAAATCAAACACGGTTTGTGCTAGCTCTTTGAAACTTGGCACAATAATGTAGTTCCAAGTTCTATCACTATGGTTTGTGTGCTATTGAAGTAGCCCCAAGGCAGAGACTGACGAGAATCCCTTTCATTGAAAGGGGTTGCCAGGCTTCCAAAAAACTGCGAGTTTCCTGAAATCTCAGGAAACATTTTTCACCCAGTCTTGATGATACTTCCATTTAATGATCAGTACACCAATCCCACTTGGCTCACCAAATTTCGTTCTTCTAGATTAAACCGTTCCTTTTCAATACCCGTTTTCATGTTTAGGTTTCACTCTGTTTTCTCCTATATGGATACATGTAGTTGGAACTCTAAATCAAACACGGTTTGTGCTAGCTCTTTGAAACTTGGCACAATAATGTAGTTCCAAGTTCTATCACTATGGTTTGTGTGCTATTGAAGTAGCCCCAAGCAGAGACTGACGAGAATCACTTTCATTGAAAGGGGTTGCCAGGCTTCCAAAAAACTGCGAGTTTCCTGAAATCTCAGGAAACATTTTTTCACCCAGTCTTGATGATACTTCCATTTAATGATCAGTACAACCAATCCCACTTGGCTCACCAAATTTCGTTCTCCTAGGTTAAACCGTTCCTTTGCAGTAACCGTTTTCATGTTTAGGTTTCACTCTGTTTTCTCTTATGTGGATACATGTAGTTGGAACTCTAAATCAAACACGGTTTATACTAACTCTTTGAAACTTAGCACAATAATGTAGTTCCAAGTTCTATCGCTATGGTTTGTGTCCTATTGAAGTAGAACCAAGCAGAGACTGACGAGGAATCACTTTCATTGAAAGGGGTTGCCAAGCTTCCAAAAAACTACGAATTTCCTGAAATTTCGGCAAACATTTTTTCACCCAATCTTGATGATACTTCCATTTAATGATCAGTACACCAATCCCACATCGCTCACCAAATTTCGTTCTTCTATGTTAAACCGCTCCTTTGCAGTAAACTTTTTCGTGTTTAGGTTTCACTCTGTTTTCTCCTATATGGATACATGTAGTTGGTACTCTAAATCAAACACGGTTTGTGCTAGCTCTTTGAATCTTGCACAATAATGTAGTTCCAAGTTCTATCGCTATGGTTTGTGTCCTATTGAAGTAGAACCAAGCAGAGACTGACGAGAATCACTTTCATTGAAAGGGGTTGCCAAGCTTCCAAAAAACTACGAATTTCCTGAAATCTCGGCAAACATTTTTCACCCAATCTTGATGATACTTGCAGGTAATGATCAGTACACCAATCCCACTTGGATCACCAAATTTCGTACTTCTACGTTAAACCGTTCCTTTGCAGTAACCGTTTTCATATTTAGGTTTCACTCTGTTTTCTCCTATATGGATACATGTAGTTGGAACTCTAAATCAAACACGGTTTGTGCTAGCTCTTTGAAACTTGCACAAAAATGTAGTTCCAAGTTCTATCGCTATGGTTTGTGTCCTATTGAAGTAAGCCCCAAGACGAGAATCACTTTCATTGAAAGGGGTTGCCAAGCTTCCAAAAAACTACGAATTTCCTGAAATCTCTGCAAACATTTTTTCACCCAATCTTGATGATACTTGCAGGTAATGATCAGTACACCAATCCCACTTGCATCACCAAATTTCGAACTTCTACGTTAAACCGTTCCTTTGCAGTAACCGTTTTCATGTTTAGATTTCACTCTGTTTATTCCTATATGGATACATGTAGTTAGAACTCTAAATCAAACACGGTTTGTGCTAGCTCTTTGAAACTTGGCACAATAATGTAGTTCCAAGTTCTATCGCTATGGTTTGTGTCCTATTGAAGTAGCCCCAAGCAGAGACTGACGAGAATCCCTTTCAATTGAAAGGGGTTGCCAAGCTTCCAAAAAACTGCGAGTTTCCTGAAATCTCAGCAAACATTTTTTTCACAAAATCTTGATGATACTTCCATTTAATGATCAGTACACCAATCCCACTTGGCTCACAAAATTTCGTTCTTCTAGGTTAAACCGTTCCTTTGCAGTAACCGTTTTCATGTTTAGGTTTCACTCTCTTTTCTCCTATATGGATACATGTAGTTGGAATTGTAAATCAAACACGATTGTGCTAGCATTTGAAACTTGTCACAATAATGTAGTTCCAAGTTCCATCGCTATGGTTTGTGTCCTATTGAATTAGCCCCAAGCAGAGACTGACGAGAATCACTTTCATTGAAAGGGGTTGCCAAGCTTCCAAAAAACTACCGAATTTCCTGAAATCTCGGCAAACATTATTTCACCCAATCTTGATGATACTTGCAGGTAATGATCAGTTCACCAATCCCAATTGTCTCATCAAATTTCATTCTTCTAGGTTAAACCGCTCATTTGCAGTAACCGTTTTCATGTTTAGGTTTCACTCTGTTTTCTCCTATATGGATACATGTATTTGGAACTCTAAATCAAACACGGGTTGTGCTAGCACTTTGAAACTTGGCACAATAATGCAGTTCCAAGTTCTATCGCTATGGTTTGTGTCCTATTGAAGTAGCCCCAAGCACAGACTGACAAGAATCACTTTCATTGAAAGGGGTTGCCAAGCTTCCAAAAAACTACGAGTTTCCTGAAATCTCAGCAACATTTTTTCACCCAATCTTGATGATACTTCCATTTAATGATCAGTACACCAATCCCACTTGGATCACCAAATTTCGTACTTCTACGTTAAACTGTTCCTTTGCAGTAACCGTTTTCATGTTTAGGTTTCACTCTGTTTTCTCCTATATGGGATACATGTAGCTAGAACTCTAAATCCAACACGGGTTGTGCTAGCTCTTTGAATCTTGGCACAATAATGCAGTTCCAAGTTCTATCGCTATGGTTGTGTCCTATTGAAGTAGCCACAAGCAGAGACTGACGAGAATCACTTTCATTGAAAGGGGTTGCCAAGCTTCCAAAAAACTACGAATTTCCTGAAATCTCGGCAAACATTTTTTCACCCAATCTTGATGATACTTGCAGATAATGATCAGTACACCAGTCCCACTTGGCTCACAAAATTTCCGTTCTTCTAGGTTAAACCGTTCCTTTGCAGTAACCGTTTTCATGTTTAGGTTTCACTCTGTTTTCTCCTATATGGATACATGTAGTTGGAACTCTAAATCAAACACGGTTTGTGCTAGCTCTTTGAAACTTGGCACAATAATATAGTTCCAAGTTCTATCGCTATGGTTTGTGTCCTATTGAAGTAGCCCCAAGCAGAGACTGACGAGAATCCCTTTCATTGAAAGGGGGTTGCCAAGCTCCAAAAAAGTACGAATTTCCTGAAATCTCGGCAAACATTTTTTCACCCAATCTGATGATACTTGCAGGTAATGATCAGACACCAATCCCACTTGGATCACCAAATTTCGTTCTTCTAGGTTAAACCGTTCCTTTGCAGTAACCGTTTTCATGTTTAGGTTTCACTCTGTTTTCTCCTATATGGATACATGTAGTTGGAACTCTAAATCAAACACGGTTTGTGCTAGCTCTTTGAAACTTGGCACAATAATGTAGTTCCAAGTTCTATCGCTATGGTTTGTGTCCTATTGAAGTAGCCTCAAGCAGAGACTGACGAGAATCACTTTCATTGAAAGGGGTTGCCATGCTTCCAAAAAACTAAGGAATTTCCTGAAATCTCGGCAAACATTTTTCACCCAATCTTGGTGATACTTCCATTTAATGATCAGTACACCAATCCCACTTGGCTCACCAAATTTCGTTCTTCTAGGTTAATCCGTTCCTTTGCAGTAACCATTTTCATTTTTAGGTTTCACTCTGTTTTCTCCTATATGGATACATGTAGTTGGAACTCTAAATCAAACACGGTTTGTGCTAGCTCTTTGAAACTTTGCACAATAATGTAGTTCCAATTTCTATAGATATAGTTTGTGTACTATTGAAGTAGCCCCAAGCAGAGACTGACGAGAATCACTTTCATTGAAAGGAGTTGCCAAGCTTAAAAAAAACTACGAGTTTCCTGAAATCTCAGCAAACATTTTTTAACCCAATCTTGATGATACTTCCATTTAATGATCAGTACACCAATCCCACTTGGCTCACCAAATTTCGTTCTTCTAGGTTTAAACCGTTCCTTTGCAGTAACCGTTTTCATGTTTAGGTTTCACTCTGTTTTCTCTTATGTGGATACATGTAGTTGGAACTCTAAATCAAACACGGTTTGTACTAACTCTTTGAAACTTAGCACAATAATGTAGTTCCAAGTTCTATCGCTATGGTTTGTGTCCTATTGAAGTAGCCCCAAGCAGAGACTGACGAGAATCCCTTTCATTGAAAGGGGTTGCCAAGCTTCCAAAAAACTACGAATTTCCTTAATCTCGGCAAACATTTTTTCACCCAATCTTGATGATACTTGCAGGTTAGGATCAGTACAACAATCCCACTTGGATCACCAAATTTCGTTCTTCTAGGTTAAACCGCTCCTTTGCAGTAACCGTTTCATGTCTAGGTTTCACTCTGTTTTCTCTTATGTGGATACATGTAGTTGGAACTCTAAATCAAACATGGTTTGTACTAACTCTTTGAAACTTGGCACAATAATGTAGTTCCAAGTTCTATCGCTATGGTTTGTGTCCTATTGAAGTAGCCACAAGCAGAGACTGACGAGAATCACTTTCATTGAAAGGGGTTGCCAAGCTTCCAAAAAACTAAGAATTTCTGAAATCTCGGCAAACATTTTTTCACCCAATCTTGGTGATGCTTCATTTAATGATCAGTACACCAATCCCACTTGGCTCACAAAATTTCGTTCTTCTAGGTTAAACCGTTCCTTTGCAGTAACCGTTTTCATGTTTAGGTTTCACTCTGTTTTCTCCTATATGGATACATGTAGTTGGAACCTAAATCAAACACGTTTTGTGCTAGCTCTTTGAAACTTGGCACAATAATGGTAGTTCCAAGTTCTATCGCTATGGTTTTGTGTCCTATTAAAGTAGCCCCAAGCAGAGACTGACGAGAATCACTTTCATTGAAAGGGGTTGCCAAGCTTCCAAAAAACTACGAATTTCCTGAAATCTCGGCAAACATTTTTTCACCCAATCTTGATGATACTTGCAGGGTAATGATCAGTACACCAATCTCACTTGGATCACCAAATTTCGAACTTCTACGTTAAACCGTTCCTTTGCAGTAACCGTTTTCATGTTTAGATTTCACTCTGTTTTTCTCCTATATGCATACATGTAGTTAGAACTCTAAATCAAACACGGTTTGTGCTAGCTCTTTGAAACTTGGCACAATAATGTAGTTACAAGTTCTAACCCCATGGTTTGTGTCCTATTGAAGTAGCCCCAAGCAGAGACTGACGAGAATCCCCTTGATTGAAAGGGGTTGCCAAGCTTCCAAAAAACTGCGAGTTTCCTGAAATCTCAGCAAACATTTTTTCACAAAATCTTGATGATACTTCCATTTAATGATCAGTACACCAATCCCACTTGGCTCACCAAATTTTGTTCTTCTAGGTTAAACCGCTCCCTTGCAGTAACCGATTTCATGTTTAGGTTTCACTCTGTTTTCTCCTATATGCATACATGTAGTTGGAATTGTAAATCAAACACGGTTTGTGCTAGCTCGTTGAAACTTGGCACAATAATGTAGTTCCAAGTTCCATCGCTATGGATTGTGTCCTATTGAAGTAGCCACAAGCAGAGACTGACGAGAATCACTTTCATTGAAGGGGTTGCCAAGCTTCCAAAAAACTACGAATTTCCTGAAATCTCGGCAAACATTTTTTTCACCCAATCTTGATGATAATTGCAGGTAATGATCAGTTCACCAATCCCACTTGTCTCACCAAATTTCATTCTTCTAGGTTAAACCGCTCCTTTGCAGTAACCGTTTTCATGTTTAGGTTTCACTCTGTTTTCTCCTATATGGATACATGTAGTTGGAACTCTAAATCAAACACGGGTTGTGCTAGCACTTTGAAACTTGGCACAATAATGCAGTTCCAAGTTCTATCGCTATGGTTTGTGTCCTATTGAAGTAGCCCCAAGCAGAGACTGACGAGAATCACTTTCATTGAAAGTGGTTGCCAAGCTTCCAAAAAACTACGAGTTTCCTGAAATCTCAGCAAACATTTTTTCACCCAATCTTGATGATACTTCCATTTAATGATCAGTACACCAATCCCACTTGGATCACCAAATTTCGTACTTCTACGTTAAACCGTTCCTTTGCAGTAACCGTTTTCATTGTTTAGGTTTCACTCTGTTTTCTCCTATATGGATACATGTATTAGGAACACTAAATCAAACACGGGTTGTGCTAGCTCTTTGAAACTTGGCACAATAATGCAGTTCCAAGTTCTATCACTATGGTTTGTGTCCTATTGAAGTAGCCCCAAGCAGAGACTGACGAGAATCACTTCATATAAAGGGTTGCCAAGCTTCCAAAAAACTAAGAATTTCCTGAAATCTCGGCAAACATTTTTTCACCCAATCTTGGTGATACTTCCATTTAATGATCAGTACACCCAATCCCACTTGGCTCACAAAATTTCGTTCTTCTAGGTTAAACCGTTCCTTTGCAGTAACCGTTTTCATGTTTAGGTTTCACTCTGTTTTCTCCTATATGGATACATGTAGCTAGAACTCTAAATCCAACACGGGTTGTGCTAGCTCTTTGAATCTTGGAACAATAATGCAGTTCCCAGTTCTATCGCTATGGTTTGTGTCCTAATGAAGTAGCCCCAAGCAGAGACTGACGAGAATCACTTTTCATTGAAAGGGGTTGCCAAGCGTCCAAAAAACTACGAATTTCCTGAAATCTCGGCAAACATTTTTTCACCCAATCTTGATGATACTTGCAGGTAATGATCAGTACACCAATCCCACTTGGATCACCAACTTTCGTTCTTCTACGTTAAACAGTTCCTTTGCAGTAACCGTTTTCATGTTTAGGTTTCACTCTGTTTTCTCCTATATGGAAACATGTAGTTGGAACTCTAAATCAAACACGGTTTGTGCTAGCTCGTTGAAACTTGGCACAATAATGTAGTTCCAAGTTCTATCGCTATGGTTTGTGTCCTATTGAAGTAGCCCCAAGCAGAGACTGATGAGAATCCCTTTCATTGAAAGGGGTTGCCAAGCTTCCAAAAAACTAAGAATTTCCTGAAATCTCGGCAAATATTTTTTCACCCAATCTTGATGATACTTGCAGGTAATGATCAGTACAACAATCCCACTTGGCTCACCAAATTTCGTTTTTCTAGGTTAATCCGTTCCTTTGCAGTAACCATTTTCATTTTTAGGTTTCACTCTGTTTTCTCCTATATGGATATATGTAGTTGGAACTCTAAATCAAACACGGTTTGTGCTAGCTCTTTGAAACTTTGCACAATAATGTAGTTCCAATTTCTATGGATATAGTTTGTGTACTATTGAAGTAGCCCCAAGCAGAGACTGACGAGAATCACTTTCATTGAAAGGAGTTGCCAAGCTTAAAAAAAACTACGAGTTTCCTGAAATCTCAGCAAACATTTTTAAACCCAATCTTGGTGATACTTCCATTTAATGATCAGTACACCAATCCCACTTGGCTCACCAAATTTCGTTCTTCTAGGTTAAACCGTTCCTTTGCAGTAACCGTTTTCATGTTTAGGTTTCACTCTGTTTTCTCTTATGTGGATACATGTAGTTGGAACTCTAAATCAAACACGGGTTGTACTAACTCTTTGAAACTTAGCACAATAATGTAGTTCCAAGTTCTATCGCTATGGTTTGTGTCCTATTGAAGTAGAACCAAGCAGAGACTGACGAGAATCACTTTCATTGAAAGGGGTTGCCAAGCTTCCAAAAAACTACTAGTTTCCTGAAATCTCAGCAAACATTTTTTCACCCAATCTTGATGATACTTCCATTTAATGATCAGTACACCAATCCCACATGGCTCACCAAATCTCGTTCTTCTATGTTAAACCGCTCCTTTGCAGTAAACTTTTTCGTGTTTAAGTTTCACTCTGTTTTCTCCTATATGGATACATGTAGTTGGTACTCTAAATCAAACACGGTTTGTGCTAGCTCTTTGAATCTTGGCACAATAATGTAGTTCCAAGTTCTATCGCTATGGTTTGTGCCCTATTGAAGTAGAACCAAGCAGAGACTGACGAGAATCCCTTCATTGAAAGGGGTTGCCAAGTTTCCAAAATACTACGAATTTCCTGAAATCTCGCAAACATTTTTTCACCCAATCTTGATGATACTTGCAGGTAAGGATCAGTACACAATCCACTTGGCTCACCAAATTTCGTACTTCTACGTTAAACCGTTCCTTTGCAGGAACCGTTTTCATGTTTGGGTTTCATTCTGTTTTCTCCTATATTGATACATGTAGTTGGAACTCTAAATCAAACACGGTTTGGTGATAGCTCTTTGAAACTTGGCACAATAATGTAGTTCCAAGTTCTATCACTATGGTTTGTGTCCTATTGAAGTAGCCACAAGCAGAGACTGACGAGAATCACTTTCATTGAAAGGGGTTGCCAAGCTTCCAAAAAACTACGAGTTTCCTGAAATCTCAGCAAACATTTTTTCACCCAATCTTGATGATACTTCATTTAATGATCAGTACACGAATCTCACTTGGCTCAGTAAATTTCGTTCTTCTAGGTTAAACCGTTCCTTTGCAGTAACCGTTTTCATGTTTAGGTTTCACTCTGTTTTCTCTTATATGGATACATGTAGTTGGAACTCTAATTCAAACACGGTTTGTACTAACTCTTTGAAACGTGGCACAATAATGTAGTTTCCAACTATCGCTATGGATTGTGTCCTATTGAAGTAGCCCCAAGCAGAGACTGACGAGAATCCCTTTCATTGAAAGGGGTTGCCAAGCTTCCAAAAAACTACGAATTTCCTGAAATCTCGGCAAACATTTTTTCACCCAATCTTGATGATACTTGCAAGTAATGATCAGACACCAATCCCACTTGGATCACCAAATTTCGTTCTTCTAGGTTAAACCGTTCCTTTGCAGTAACCGTTTTCATGTTTAGGTTTCACTCTGTTTCTCCTATATGGATACATGTAGTTGGAACTCTAAATCAAACACGGTTTGTGCTAGCTCGTTGAAACTTGGCACAAAAAATGTAGTTCCAAGTTCTATCGCTATGGGTTTGTATCCTATTGAAGTAGCCCCCAAGCAGAGACTGACGAGAATCCTTTTCATTGAAAGGGGTTGCCAAGCTTCCAAAAAACTACGAATTTCCTGAAATCTCGGCAAACATTTTTTCACCCAATCTTGATGATACTTGCAGGTAATGATCAGTACACCAATCCCACTTGGATCACCAAATTTCGTTCTTCTATGGTAAACAGTTCCTTTGCAGTAACCGTTTTCATGTAGTTCCAACTTCTATTGCTATGGTTTGACACAAACCTATTGACGTAGCCCCAAGTAGAGACTGATGAGAATCACTTTCATTGAAAGGGGTTGCCAAGCTTCCAAAAAAAAAATAAGAATATCCTGAAATCTCGGCAAACATTTTTTCACCCAATCTTGATGATACTTGCTGGTAATGGTCAGTACAACAATCCCACTTGGCTCACCAAATTTCGTTCTTCTACGTTAAACCGTTCCTTTGCAGTAACCATTTTCATGTTTAGGTTTCACTCTGTTTTCTCCTATATGGATACATGTAGTTGGAACTCTAAATCAAACACGGTTTGTGCTAGCTCTTTGAAACTTGGCACAATTATGTAGTTCCAAGTTCTATTGCTATGCTTTGTGTCCTATTGAAGTAGCCCCAAGCAGAGACTGACGAGAATCACTTTCATTGAAAGGGGTTGCCAAGCTTCAAAAAAACTACGAATTTCCTGAAATCTCGGCAAACATTTTTTCACCCAATCTTGATGATACTTGCAGGTAATGATCAGTACAACAATCCCACTTGGCTCACCAAATTTCGTTTTTCTAGGTAAAACCGTTCCTTTGCAGTAACCGTTTTCATTTTTAGGTTTCAGTCCATTTTCTCCTATATGGATACATGTAGTTGGAACTCTAAATCAAACACGGTTTGTGCTAGCTCTTTGAAACTTGGCACAATAATATAGTTCCAATTTCTATGGCTATGTTTTGTGTACTATTGAAGTAGCCCCAAGCAGAGACTGACGAGAATCACTTTCATTGAAAGGGGTTGCCAAGCTTAAAAAAAACTACGAGTTTCCTGAAATCTCAGCAATCATTTTTTCACCCAATCTTGATGATACTTCCATTTAATGATCAGTACACCAATCCCACTTGGCTCACCAAATTTCGTTCTTCTAGGTTAAACCGCTCCTTTGCAGTAACCGTTTTCATGTTTAGGTTTCACTCTGTTTTCTCCTATATGGATACATGTAGCTAGAACTCTAAATCCAACACGGGTTGTGCTAGCTCTTTGAATCTTGGCACAATAATGCAGTTCCAAGTTCTATCGCTATGGTTTGTGTCCTATTGAAGTAGCCCCAAGCAGAGACTGACGAGAATCCCTTTCATTGAAAGGGGTTGCCAAGCTTCCAAAAAAGTACGAATTTCCTGAAATCTCGGCAAACATTTTTTCACCCAATCTTGATGATACTTGCAGGTAATGATCAGACACCAATCCCCACTTGGATCACCAAATTTCGTTCTTCTAGGTTAAACCGTTCCTTTGCAGTAACCGTTTTCATGTTTAGGTTTCACTCTGTTTTCTCCTATATGGATACATGTAGTTGGAACTCTAAATCAAACACGGTTTGTGCTAGCTCTTTGAAACTTGGCACAATAATGTAGTTCCAAGTTCTATCGCTATGGTTTGTGTCCTATTGAAGTAGCCTCAAGCAGAGACTGACGAGAATCACTTTCATTGAAAGGGGTTGCCAAGCTTCCAAAAACTAAGAATTTCCTGAAATCTCGGCAAACATTTTTTCAACCAATCTTGGTGATACTTCCATTTAATGATCAGTACACCAATCCCACTTGGCTCACCAAATTTCGTTCTTCTAGGTTAAACCGTTCCTTTGCAGTAACCGTTTTCATGTTTTAGGTTTCACTCCTTTTTCTCCTATATGGATACATGTAGTTGGAACCTAAATCAAACACGTTTTGTGCTAGCTCTTTGAAACTTGGCACAATAATATAGTTCCAAGTTCTATCGCTATGGTTTGTGTCCTATTGAAGTAGCCCCAAGCAGAGACTGACGAGAATCACTTTCATTGAAAGGGGTTGCCAAGCTTCCAAAAAACTACGAATTTCCTGAAATCTCGGCAAACATTTTTCACCCAATCTTGATGATACTTGCAGGTAATGATCAGTACACCAATCTCACTTGGATCACCAAATTTCGAACTTCTACGTTAAACCGTTCCTTTGCAGTAACCGTTTTCATGTTTAGATTTCACTCTGTTTTCTCCTATATGGATACATGTAGTTAGAACTCTAAATCAAACACGGTTTGTGCTAGCTCTTTGAAACTTGGCACAATAATGTAGTTCCAAGTTCTATCGCTATGGTTTGTGTCCTATTGAAGTAGCCCCAAGCAGAGACTGACGAGAATCCCTTTCATTGAAAGGGGTTGCCAAGCTTCCAAAAAACTGCGAGTTTCCTGAAATCTCAGCAAACATTTTTTCAGAAAATCTTGATGATACTTCCATTTAATGATCAGTACACCAATCCCACTTGGCTCACCAAATTTTGTTCTTCTAGGTTAAACCGCTCCTTTGCAGTAACCGATTTCATGTTTAGGTTTCACTCTGTTTTCTCCTATATGCATACATGTAGTTGGAATTGTAAATCAAACACGGTTTGTGCTAGCTCGTTGAAACTTGGCACAATAATGTAGTTCCAAGTTCCATCGCTATGGATTGTGTCCTATTGAAGTAGCCACAAGCAGAGACTGACGAGAATCACTTTCATTGAAAGGGGTTGCCAAGCTTCCAAAAAACTACGAATTTCCTGAAATCTCGGCAAACATTTTTTCACCCAATCTTGATGATAATTGCAGGTAATGATCAGTTCACCAATCCCACTTGTCTCACCAAATTTCATTCTTCTAGGTTAAACCGCTCCTTTGCAGTAACCGTTTTCATGTTTAGGTTTCACTCTGTTTTCTCCTATATGGATACATGTAGTTGGAACTCTAAATCAAACACGGGTTGTGCTAGCACTTTGAAACTTGGCACAATAATGCAGTTCCAAGTTCTATCGCTATGGTTTGTGTCCTATTGAAGTAGCCCCAAGCAGAGACTGACGAGAATCACTTTCATTGAAAGTGGTTGCCAAGCTTCCAAAAAACTACGAGTTTCCTGAAATCTCAGCAAACATTTTTCACCCAATCTTGATGATACTTCCATTTAATGATCAGTACACCAATCCCACTTGGATCACCAAATTTCGTACTTCTACGTTAAACCGTTCCTTTGCAGTAACCGTTTTCATGTTTAGGTTTCACTCTGTTTTCTCCTATATGGATACATGTATTAGGAACACTAAATCAAACACGGGTTGTGCTAGCTCTTTGAAACTTGGCACAATAATGCAGTTCCAAGTTCTATCACTATGGTTTGTGTCCTATTGAAGTAGCCCCAAGCAGAGACTGACGAGAATCACTTTCATATAAAGGGGTTGCCAAGCTTCCAAAAACTAAGAATTTCCTGAAATCTCGGCAAACATTTTTTCACCCAATCTTGGTGATACTTCCATTTAATGATCAGTACACCAATCCCACTTGGCTCACAAAATTTCGTTCTTCTAGGTTAAACCGTTCCTTTGCAGTAACCGTTTTCATGTTTAGGTTTCACTCTGTTTTCTCGTATATGGATACATGTAGCTAGAACTCTAAATCCAACACGGGTTGTGCTAGCTCTTTGAATCTTGGAACAATAATGCAGTTCCCAGTTCTATCGCTATGGTTTGTGTCCTATTGAAGTAGCCCCAAGCAGAGACTGACGAGAATCACTTTCATTGAAAGGGGTTGCCAAGCGTCCAAAAAACTACGAATTTCCTGAAATCTCGGCAAACATTTTTTCACCCAATCTTGATGATACTTGCAGGTAATGATCAGTACACCAATCCCACTTGGATCACCAACTTTCGTTCTTCTACGTTAAACAGTTCCTTTGCAGTAATCATTTTCATGTTTAGGTTTCACTCTGTTTTCTCCTCTATGGATACATGTAGTTGGAACTCTAAATCAAACACGGTTTGTGCTAGCTCTTTGAAACTTGGCACAAAAATGTAGTTCCAAGTTCTATCGCTATGGTTTGTGTCCTATTGAAGTAGCCCCAAGCAGAGACTGACGAGAATCACTTTCATTGAAAGGGGTTGCCAAGCTTCCAAAAAACTACGAATTTCCTGAAATCTCTGCAAACATTTTTTCACCCAATCTTGATGATACTTGCAGGTAATGATCAGTACACCAATCCCACTTGGATCACCAAATTTCGAACTTCTACCTTAAACCGTTCCTTTGCAGTAACCGTTTTCATGTTTAGATTTCACTCTGTTTATTCCTGTATGGATACATGTAGTTAGAACTCTAAATCAAACACGGTTTGTGCTAGCTCTTTGATACTTGGCACAATAATGTAGTTCCAAGTTCTATCGCTATGGTTTGTGTCCTATTGAAGTAGCCCCAAGCAGAGACTGACGAGAATCACTTTCATATAAACGGGTTGCCAAGCTTCCAAAAAACTAAGAATTTCCTGAAATCTCGGCAAACATTTTTTCACCCAATCTTGGTGATACTTCCATTTAATGATCAGTACACCAATCCCACTTGGCTCACAAAATTTCGTTCTTCTAGGTTAAACCGTTCCTTTGCAGTAACCGTTTTCATGTTTAGGTTTCACTCTGTTTTCTCCTATATGGATACATGTAGTTGGAACTCTAAATCAAACACGTTTTGTGCTAGCTCTTTGAAACTTGGCACAATAATATTGTTCCAAGTTCTGTCGCTATGGTTTGTTTCCTATTGAAGTAGCCCCAAGCAGAGACTGACGAGAATCACTTTCATTGAAAGGGGTTGCCAAGCTTCCAAAAAACTACGAATTTCCTGAAATCTCGGCAAACATTTTTTCACCCAATCTTGATGATACTTGCAGGTAATGATCAGTACACCAATCTCACTTGGATCACCAAATTTCGAACTTCTACGTTAAACCGTTCCTTTGCTGTAACCGTTTCCATGTTTAGATTTCACTCTATTTTCTCCGATATGGATACATGTAGTTAGAACTCTAAATGAAACACGGTTTGTGCTAGCTCTTTGAAACTTGGCACAATAATGTAGTTCCAAGTTCTATCGCTATGGTTTGTGTCCTATTGAAGTAGCCCCAAGCAGAGACTGACGAGAATCCCTTTCATTGAAAGGGGTTGCCAAGCTTCCAAAAAACTGCGAGTTTCCTGAAATCTCAGCAAACATTTTTTCACAAAATCTTGATGATACTTCCATTTAATGATCAGTACACCAATCCCACTTGGCTCACCAAATTTTGTTCTTCTAGGTTAAACCGCTCCTTTGCAGTAACCGATTTCATGTTTAGGTTTCACTCTCTTTTCTCCTATATGGATACATGTAGTTGGAATTGTAAATCAAACACGGTTTGTGCTAGCTCGTTGAAACTTGTCACAATAATGTAGTTCCAAGTTCCATCGCTATGGATTGTGTCCTATTGAAGTAGCCACAAGCAGAGACTGACGAGAATCACTTTCATTGAAAGGGGTTGCCAAGCTTCCAAAAAACTACGAATTTCCTGAAATCTCGGCAAACATTTTTTCACCCAATCTTGATGATACTTGCAGGTAATGATCAGTACAACAATCCCACTTGGCTCACCAAATTTCGTTTTTCTAGGTTAATCCGTTCCTTTGCAGTAACCGTTTTCATTTTTAGGTTTCACTCTGTTTTCTCCTATATGGATACATGTATTTGGAACTCTAAATCAAACACGGTTTGTGCTAGCTCTTTGAAACTTTGCACAATAATGTAGTTCCAATTTCTATGGATATAGTTTGTGTACTATTGAAGTAGCCCCAAGCAGAGACTGACGAGAATCACTTTCATTGAAAGGAGTTGCCAAGCTTAAAAAAAACTACGAGTTTCCTGAAATCTCAGCAAACATTTTTTAACCCAATCTTGATGATACTTCCATTTAATGATCAGTACACCAATCCCACTTGGCTCACCAAATTTCGTTCTCCTAGGTTAAACCGTTCCTTTGCAGTAACCGTTTTCATGTTTAGGTTTCACTCTGTTTTCTCTTATGTGGATACATGTAGTTGGAACTCTAAATCAAACACGGTTTGTACTAACTCTTTGAAACTTAGCACAATAATGTAGTTCCAAGTTCTATCGCTATGGTTTGTGTCCTATTGAAGTAGAACCAAGCAGAGACTGACGAGAATGACTTTCATTGAAAGGGGTTGCCAAGCTTCCAAAAAACTACGAATTTCCTGAAATTTCGGCAAACATTTTTTCACCCAATCTTGATGATACTTCCATTTAATGATCAGTACACCAATCCCACATCGCTCACCAAATTTCGTTCTTCTATGTTAAACCGCTCCTTTGCAGTAAACTTTTTCGTGTTTAGGTTTCACTCTGTTTTCTCCTATATGGATACATGTAGTTGGTACTCTAAATCAAACACGGTTTGTGCTAGCTCTTTGAATCTTGGCACAATAATGTAGTTCCAAGTTCTATCGCTATGGTTTGTGTCCTATTGAAGTAGAACCAAGCAGAGACTGACGAGAATCACTTTCATTGAAAGGGGTTGCCAAGCTTCCAAAAAACTACGAATTTCCTGAAATCTCAGCAAACATTTTTTCACTCAATCTTGATGATACTTGCAGGTAATGATCAGTACACCAATCCCACTTGGATCACCAACTTTCGTTCTTCTACGTTAAACAGTTCCTTTGCAGTAATCATTTTCATGTTTAGGTTTCACTCTGTTTTCTCCTATATGGATACATGTAGTTGGAACTCTAAATCAAACACGGTTTGTGCTAGCTCTTTGAAACTTGGCACAAAAATGTAGTTCCAAGTTCTATCGCTATGGTTTGTGTCCTATTGAAGTAGCCCCAAGCAGAGACTGACGAGAATCACTTTCATTGAAAGGGGTTGCCAAGCTTCCAAAAAACTACGAATTTCCTGAAATCTCTGCAAACATTTTTTCACCCAATCTTGATGATACTTGCAGGTAATGATCAGTACACCAATCCCACTTGGATCACCAAATTTCGAACTTCTACGTTAAACCGTTCCTTTGCAGTAACCGTTTTCATGTTTAGATTTCACTCTGTTTATTCCTGTATGGATACATGTAGTTAGAACTCTAAATCAAACACGGTTTGTGCTAGCTCTTTGATACTTGGCACAATAATGTAGTTCCAAGTTCTATCGCTATGGTTTGTGTCCTATTGAAGTAGCCCCAAGCAGAGACTGACGAGAATCACTTTCATATAAACGGGTTGCCAAGCTTCCAAAAAACTAAGAATTTCCTGAAATCTCGGCAAACATTTTTTCACCCAATCTTGGTGATACTTCCATTTAATGATCAGTACACCAATCCCACTTGGCTCACAAAATTTCGTTCTTCTAGGTTAAACCGTTCCTTTGCAGTAACCGTTTTCATGTTTAGGTTTCACTCTGTTTTCTCCTATATGGATACATGTAGTTGGAACTCTAAATCAAACACGTTTTGTGCTAGCTCTTTGAAACTTGGCACAATAATATTGTTCCAAGTTCTGTCGCTATGGTTTGTTTCCTATTGAAGTAGCCCCAAGCAGAGACTGACGAGAATCACTTTCATTGAAAGGGGTTGCCAAGCTTCCAAAAAACTACGAATTTCCTGAAATCTCGGCAAACATTTTTTCACCCAATCTTGATGATACTTGCAGGTAATGATCAGTACACCAATCTCACTTGGATCACCAAATTTCGAACTTCTACGTTAAACCGTTCCTTTGCTGTAACCGTTTCCATGTTTAGATTTCACTCTATTTTCTCCGATATGGATACATGTAGTTAGAACTCTAAATGAAACACGGTTTGTGCTAGCTCTTTGAAACTTGGCACAATAATGTAGTTCCAAGTTCTATCGCTATGGTTTGTGTCCTATTGAAGTAGCCCCAAGCAGAGACTGACGAGAATCCCTTTCATTGAAAGGGGTTGCCAAGCTTCCAAAAAACTGCGAGTTTCCTGAAATCTCAGCAAACATTTTTTCACAAAATCTTGATGATACTTCCATTTAATGATCAGTACACCAATCCCACTTGGCTCACCAAATTTTGTTCTTCTAGGTTAAACCGCTCCTTTGCAGTAACCGATTTCATGTTTAGGTTTCACTCTCTTTTCTCCTATATGGATACATGTAGTTGGAATTGTAAATCAAACACGGTTTGTGCTAGCTCGTTGAAACTTGTCACAATAATGTAGTTCCAAGTTCCATCGCTATGGATTGTGTCCTATTGAAGTAGCCACAAGCAGAGACTGACGAGAATCACTTTCATTGAAAGGGGTTGCCAAGCTTCCAAAAAACTACGAATTTCCTGAAATCTCGGCAAACATTTTTTCACCCAATCTTGATGATACTTGCAGGTAATGATCAGTACAACAATCCCACTTGGCTCACCAAATTTCGTTTTTCTAGGTTAATCCGTTCCTTTGCAGTAACCGTTTTCATTTTTAGGTTTCACTCTGTTTTCTCCTATATGGATACATGTATTTGGAACTCTAAATCAAACACGGTTTGTGCTAGCTCTTTGAAACTTTGCACAATAATGTAGTTCCAATTTCTATGGATATAGTTTGTGTACTATTGAAGTAGCCCCAAGCAGAGACTGACGAGAATCACTTTCATTGAAAGGAGTTGCCAAGCTTAAAAAAAACTACGAGTTTCCTGAAATCTCAGCAAACATTTTTTAACCCAATCTTGATGATACTTCCATTTAATGATCAGTACACCAATCCCACTTGGCTCACCAAATTTCGTTCTCCTAGGTTAAACCGTTCCTTTGCAGTAACCGTTTTCATGTTTAGGTTTCACTCTGTTTTCTCTTATGTGGATACATGTAGTTGGAACTCTAAATCAAACACGGTTTGTACTAACTCTTTGAAACTTAGCACAATAATGTAGTTCCAAGTTCTATCGCTATGGTTTGTGTCCTATTGAAGTAGAACCAAGCAGAGACTGACGAGAATGACTTTCATTGAAAGGGGTTGCCAAGCTTCCAAAAAACTACGAATTTCCTGAAATTTCGGCAAACATTTTTTCACCCAATCTTGATGATACTTCCATTTAATGATCAGTACACCAATCCCACATCGCTCACCAAATTTCGTTCTTCTATGTTAAACCGCTCCTTTGCAGTAAACTTTTTCGTGTTTAGGTTTCACTCTGTTTTCTCCTATATGGATACATGTAGTTGGTACTCTAAATCAAACACGGTTTGTGCTAGCTCTTTGAATCTTGGCACAATAATGTAGTTCCAAGTTCTATCGCTATGGTTTGTGTCCTATTGAAGTAGAACCAAGCAGAGACTGACGAGAATCACTTTCATTGAAAGGGGTTGCCAAGCTTCCAAAAAACTACGAATTTCCTGAAATCTCGGCAAACATTTTTTCACCCAATCTTGATGATACTTGCAGGTAATGATCAGTACACCAATCCCACTTGGATCACCAAATTTCGTACTTCTACGTTAAACCGTTCCTTTGCAGTAACCGTTTTCATATTTAGGTTTCACTCTGTTTTCTCCTATATGGATACATGTAGTTGGAACTCTAAATCAAACACGGTTTGTGCTAGCTCTTTGAAACTTGGCACAAAAATGTAGTTCCAAGTTCTATCGCTATGGTTTGTGTCCTATTGAAGTAGCCCCAAGCAGAGACTGACGAGAATCACTTTCATTGAAAGGGGTTGCCAAGCTTCCAAAAAACTACGAATTTCCTGAAATCTCTGCAAACATTTTTTCACCCAATCTTGATGATACTTGCAGGTAATGATCAGTACACCAATCTCACTTGGATCACCAAATTTCGAACTTCTACGTTAAACCGTTCCTTTGCTGTAACCGTTTCCATGTTTAGATTTCACTCTATTTTCTCCGATATGGATACATGTAGTTAGAACTCTAAATGAAACACGGTTTGTGCTAGCTCTTTGAAACTTGGCACAATAATGTAGTTCCAAGTTCTATCGCTATGGTTTGTGTCCTATTGAAGTAGCCCCAAGCAGAGACTGACGAGAATCCCTTTCATTGAAAGGGGTTGCCAAGCTTCCAAAAAACTGCGAGTTTCCTGAAATCTCAGCAAACATTTTTTCACAAAATCTTGATGATACTTCCATTTAATGATCAGTACACCAATCCCACTTGGCTCACCAAATTTTGTTCTTCTAGGTTAAACCGCTCCTTTGCAGTAACCGATTTCATGTTTAGGTTTCACTCTCTTTTCTCCTATATGGATACATGTAGTTGGAATTGTAAATCAAACACGGTTTGTGCTAGCTCGTTGAAACTTGTCACAATAATGTAGTTCCAAGTTCCATCGCTATGGATTGTGTCCTATTGAAGTAGCCACAAGCAGAGACTGACGAGAATCACTTTCATTGAAAGGGGTTGCCAAGCTTCCAAAAAACTACGAATTTCCTGAAATCTCGGCAAACATTTTTTCACCCAATCTTGATGATACTTGCAGGTAATGATCAGTACAACAATCCCACTTGGCTCACCAAATTTCGTTTTTCTAGGTTAATCCGTTCCTTTGCAGTAACCGTTTTCATTTTTAGGTTTCACTCTGTTTTCTCCTATATGGATACATGTATTTGGAACTCTAAATCAAACACGGTTTGTGCTAGCTCTTTGAAACTTTGCACAATAATGTAGTTCCAATTTCTATGGATATAGTTTGTGTACTATTGAAGTAGCCCCAAGCAGAGACTGACGAGAATCACTTTCATTGAAAGGAGTTGCCAAGCTTAAAAAAAACTACGAGTTTCCTGAAATCTCAGCAAACATTTTTAACCCAATCTTGATGATACTTCCATTTAATGATCAGTACACCAATCCCACTTGGCTCACCAAATTTCGTTCTCCTAGGTTAAACCGTTCCTTTGCAGTAACCGTTTTCATGTTTAGGTTTCACTCTGTTTTCTCTTATGTGGATACATGTAGTTGGAACTCTAAATCAAACACGGTTTGTACTAACTCTTTGAAACTTAGCACAATAATGTAGTTCCAAGTTCTATCGCTATGGTTTGTGTCCTATTGAAGTAGAACCAAGCAGAGACTGACGAGAATGACTTTCATTGAAAGGGGTTGCCAAGCTTCCAAAAAACTACGAATTTCCTGAAATTTCGGCAAACATTTTTCACCCAATCTTGATGATACTTCCATTTAATGATCAGTACACCAATCCCACATCGCTCACCAAATTTCGTTCTTCTATGTTAAACCGCTCCTTTGCAGTAAACTTTTTCGTGTTTAGGTTTCACTCTGTTTTCTCCTATATGGATACATGTAGTTGGTACTCTAAATCAAACACGGTTTGTGCTAGCTCTTTGAATCTTGGCACAATAATGTAGTTCCAAGTTCTATCGCTATGGTTTGTGTCCTATTGAAGTAGAACCAAGCAGAGACTGACGAGAATCACTTTCATTGAAAGGGGTTGCCAAGCTTCCAAAAAACTACGAATTTCCTGAAATCTCGGCAAACATTTTTTCACCCAATCTTGATGATACTTGCAGGTAATGATCAGTACACCAATCCCACTTGGATCACCAAATTTCGTACTTCTACGTTAAACCGTTCCTTTGCAGTAACCGTTTTCATATTTAGGTTTCACTCTGTTTTCTCCTATATGGATACATGTAGTTGGAACTCTAAATCAAACACGGTTTGTGCTAGCTCTTTGAAACTTGGCACAAAAATGTAGTTCCAAGTTCTATCGCTATGGTTTGTGTCCTATTGAAGTAGCCCCAAGCAGAGACTGACGAGAATCACTTTCATTGAAAGGGGTTGCCAAGCTTCCAAAAAACTACGAATTTCCTGAAATCTCTGCAAACATTTTTTCACCCAATCTTGATGATACTTGCAGGTAATGATCAGTACACCAATCCCACTTGGATCACCAAATTTCGAACTTCTACGTTAAACCGTTCCTTTGCAGTAACCGTTTTCATGTTTAGATTTCACTCTGTTTATTCCTATATGGATACATGTAGTTAGAACTCTAAATCAAACACGGTTTGTGCTAGCTCTTTGATACTTGGCACAATAATGTAGTTCCAAGTTCTATCGCTATGGTTTGTGTCCTATTGAAGTAGCCCCAAGCAGAGACTGACGAGAATCCCTTTCATTGAAAGGGGTTGCCAAGCTTCCAAAAAACTGCGAGTTTCCTGAAATCTCAGCAAACATTTTTTCACAAAATCTTGATGATACTTCCATTTAATGATCAGTACACCAATCCCACTTGGCTCACAAAATTTCGTTCTTCTAGGTTAAACCGTTCCTTTGCAATAACCGTTTTCATGTTTAGGTTTCACTCTCTTTTCTCCTATATGGATACATGTAGTTGGAATTGTAAATCAAACACGATTTGTGCTAGCTCTTTGAAACTTGTCACAATAATGTAGTTCCAAGTTCCATCGCTATGATTTGTGTCCTATTGAAGTAGCCCCAAGCAGAGACTGACGAGAATCACTTTCATTGAAAGGGGTTGCCAAGCTTCCAAAAAACTACGAATTTCCTGAAATCTCGGCAAACATTATTTCACCCAATCTTGATGATACTTGCAGGTAATAATCAGTTCACCAATCCCAATTGTCTCATCAAATTTCATTCTTCTAGGTTAAACCGCTCATTTGCAGTAACCGTTTTCATGTTTAGGTTTCACTCTGTTTTCTCCTATATGGATACATGTATTTGGAACTCTAAATCAAACACGGGTTGTGCTAGCACTTTGAAACTTGGCACAATAATGCAGTTCCTAGTTCTATCGCTATGGTTTGTGTCCTATTGAAGTAGCCCCAAGCACAGACTGACAAGAATCACTTCATTGAAAGGGGTTGCCAAGCTTCCAAAAAACTACGAGTTTCCTGAAATCTCAGCAAACATTTTTTCACCCAATCTTGATGATACTTCCATTTAATGATCAGTACACCAATCCCACTTGGATCACCAAATTTCGTACTTCTACGTTAAACTGTTCCTTTGCAGTAACCGTTTTCATGTTTAGGTTTCACTCTGTTTTCTCCTATATGGATACATGTATTAGGAACACTAAATCAAAAACGGGTTGTGCTAGCTCTTTGAAACTTGGCACAATAATGCAGTTCCAAGTTCTATCGCTATGATTTGTGTCCTATTGAAGTAGCCCCAAGCAGAGACTGAAGAGAATCCCTTTGATTGAAAGGGGTTGCCAAGCTTCCAAAAAACTGCGAGTTTCCTGAAAAATCAGCAAATATTTTTTCACAAAATCTTGATGATACTTCCATTTAATGATCAGTACACCAATCCCACTTGGCTCACCAAATTTCGTTCTTCTAGGTAAACCGCTCCGTTGCAGTAACCGATTTCATGTTTAGGTTTCACTCTGTTTTCTCCTATATGGATACATGTAGTTGGAACTCTAAATCAAACACGGTTTGTGCTAGCTCTTTAAAACTTGGCACAATAATGTAGTTCTAAGTTCTATCACGATGGTTTGTGTCCTATTGAAGTAGCCCGAAGCAGAGACTGACGAGAATCCCTTTCATTGAAAGGGGTTACCAAGCTTCCAAAAAACTACGAATTTCCTGAAATTTCGGCAAACTTTTTTTCACCCAATCTTGATGATACTTGCAGGTAATGATCAGACACCAATCCCACTTGGATCACCAAATTTCGTTCTTCTATGTTAAACCGTTCCTTTGCAGTAACCGTTGTCATGTTTAGGTTTCACTCTGTTTTCTCCTATATGGATACATGTATTTGGAACACTAAATCAAACACGGTTTGTGCTAGCTCTTTGAAACTTGGCACAATAATGCACTTCCAAGTTCTATCGCTATGGTTTGTGTCCTATTGAAGTAGCCCCAAGCAGAGACTGAAGAGAATCCCTTTCATTGAAAGGGGTTGCCAAGCTTCCAAAAAACTACGAATTTCCTGAAATCTCGGCAAACATTTTTTCACCCAATCTTGATGATACTTGCAGGTTATGATCAGTACACCAATCCCACTTGGATCACCAAATTTCGTTCTTCTACGTTAAACAGTTCCTTTGCAGTAACCGTTTTCATTTAGTTCCATGTTCTATTGCTATGGTTTGACACAAACCTATTGAAGTAGCCCCAAGCAGAGACTGATGAGAATCACTTTCATTGAAAGGGGTTGCCAAGCTTCCAAAAAACTAAGAATTTCCTGAAATCTCAGCAATCATTTTTTCACCCAATCTTGATGATACTTCCATTTAATGATCAGTACACCAATCCCACTTGGCTCACCAAATTTCGTTCTTCTAGGTTAAATCGCTCTTTTGCAGTAACCGTTTTCATGTTTAGGTTTCACTCTGTTTTCTCCTATATGTATACATGTAGCTAGAACTGTAAATCCAACACGGGTTGTGCTAGCTCTTTGAATCTTGGCACAATAATGCAGTTCCAAGTTCTATCGCTATGGTTTGTGTCCTATTGAAGTAGCCCCAAGCAGAGACTGACGAGAATCCCTTTCATTGAAAGGGGTTGCCAAGCTTAAAAAAAACTACGAGATTCCTGAAATCTCAGCAATCATTTTTTCACCCAATCTTGATGATACTTCCATTTAATGATCAGTACACCAATCCCACTTGGCTCACCAAATTTCGTTCTTCTACGTTAAACAGTTCCTTTGCAGTAACCGTTTTCATGTTTAGGTTTCACTCTGTTTTCTCCTATATGTATACATAGTTGGAACTCTAAATCAAACACGGTTTGTGCTAGCTCTTTGAAACTTGGCACAATAATGTAGTTCCAAGTTCTATCGCTATGGTTTGTGTGCTATTGAAGTAGCCCCAAGCAGAGACTGACGAGAATCATTTTCATTGAAAGGGGTTGCCAGGCTTCCAAAAAACTGCGAGTTTCCTGAAATCTCAGCAAACATTTTTTCACTCAGTCTGGATGATACTTCCATTTAATGATCAGTACACCAATCCCACTTGGCTCACCAAATTTCGTTCTTCAAGTTTAAACCGTTCCTTTGCAGTAACCGTTTTCATGTTTAGGTTTCACACTGTTTTCTCCTATATGGATACATGTAGTTGGAACTCTAAATCAAAGACGGTTTGTGCTAGCTCTTTGAAACTTGGCACAATAATGTAGTTCCAAGTTCTATCGCTACGGTTTGTGTGCTATTGAAGTAGCCCCAAGCAGAGACTGACGAGAATAACTTTCATTGAAAGGGGTTGCCAAGCTTCCAAAAAACTGCGAGTATCCTGAAATCTCAGCAAACATTTTTTCACCCAATCTTGATGATACTTGCAGGTAGTGATCAGTACACCAATCCCACTTGGCTCACCAAATTTTGTTCTTCTAGGTTAAACCGTTCCTTTGCAATAACCGTTTTCATGTTTAGGTTTCACTGTGTTTTCTCCTATATGGATACATGTAGTTGGAACTCTAAATCAAACACGGTTTGTGCTAGCTCTTTGAAACTTTGCACAAAAATGTAGTTCCAAGTTCTATCACTATGGTTTGTGTGCTTTTGAAGTAGCCCCAAGCAGAGACTGACGAGAATCACTTTCATTAAAAGGGGTTGCCAGGCTTCCAAAAAACTGCGAGTTTCCTGAAATCTTAGCAAACATTTTTCACCCAGTCTTGATGATACTTCCATTTAATGATCAGTACACCAATCCCACTTGGCTCACCAAATTTCATACTTCTAGGTTAAACCGTTCCTTTGCAGTAACCGTTTTCATGTTTAGGTTTCACTCTGTTTTCTCCTATATGGATACATGTAGTTCGAACTCTAAATCAAACACGGTTTGTGCTAGCTCTTTGAAACTTGGCACAATAATGTAGTTCCAAGTTCTATCGCTATGGTTTGTGTCCTATTGAAGTAGCCCCAAGCAGAGACTGACGAGAATCACTTTCATTGAAAGGGGTTGCCAAGCTTCCAAAAAACTGCGAGTTTCCTGAAATCTCAGCAAACATTTTTTCACCCAATCTTGATGATACTTGCAGGTAGTGATCAGTACACGAATATCACTTGGCTCACTAAAATTCGTTCTTCTAGGTTAAACCGTTCCTTTGCAGTAACCGTTTTCATGTTTACGTTTCACTGTGTTTTCTCCTATATGGATACATGTAGTTGGAACTCTAAATCAAACACGGTTTGTGCTAGCTCTTTGAAACTTGGCACAAAAATGTAGTTCCAAGTTCTTTCGCTATGGTTTGTGTGCTATTGAAGTAGCCCAAGCAGAGACTGACGAGAATCCCTTTCGTTGAAAGGGGTTGCCAAGCTTCCAAAAAACTACGAATTTCCTGAAATCTCGGCAAACATTTTTTCACCCAATCTTGATGATACTTGCAGGTAATGATCAGTACACCAATCCCACTTGGATCACCTAATTTCGTTCTTCTACGTTAAACAGTTCCTTTGCAGTAACCGTTTTCATTTAGTTCCAAGTTCTGTTGCTATGGTTTGACACAAACCTATTGAAGTAGCCCCAAGCAGAGACTGATGAGAATCACTTTCATTGAAAGGGGTTGCCAAGCTTCCAAAAAACTACGAATTTCCTGAAATTTCGGCAAACATTTTTTCACCCAATCTTGATGATACTTGCAGGTAATGATCAGTACAACAATCCCACTTGGCTCACCAAATTTCGTTCTTCTACATTAAACCGTTCCTTTGCAGTAACCATTTTCATGTTTAGGTTTCACTCTGTTTTCTCCTATATGGATACATGTATTTGGAACACTAAATCAAACACGGGTTGTGCTAGCTCTTTGAAACTTGGCACAATAATGCAGTTCCAAGTTCTATCGCTATGGTTTGTGTGCTATTGAAGTAGCCCCAAGCAGAGACTGACGAGAATCACTTTCATATAAAGGGGTTGCCAAAATTCCAAAAAACTAAGAATTTCCTGAAATCTCGGCAAACATTTTTTCACCCAATCTTGGTGATACTTCCATTTAATGATCAGTACACCAATCCCACTTGGCTCACCAAATTTCGTACTTCTACGTAAAACCGTTCCTTTGCAGTAACCGTTTTCATGTTTAGGTTTCACTCTGTTTTCTCCTATATGGATACATGTAGTTGGAACTCTAAATCAAACACGGTTTGTGCTAGCTCTTTGAAACTTGGCACAAAAATATAGTTCCAAGTTCTATCGCTATGGTTTGTGTCCTATTGAAGTAGCCCCAAGCAGAGACTGACGAGAATCCCTTTCATTGAAAGGGGTTGCCAAGCTTCCAAAAAACTGCGAGTTTCCTGAAATCTCAGCAAACATTTTTTCACAAAATCTTGATGATACTTCCATTTAATGATCAGAACACCAATCCCACTTGGCTCACCAAATTTTGTTCTTCTAGGTTAAACCGCCCCTTTGCAGTAACCGATTTCATGTTTAGGTTTCACTCTGTTTTCTCCTATATGGATACATGTATTTGGAACTCTAAATCAAACACGGGTTGTGCTAGCACTTTGAAACTTGGCAGAATAATGCAGTTCCAACTTCTATCGCTACGGTTTGTGTCCTATTGAAGTAGTCCCAAGCAGAGACTGACGAGAATCACTTTCATTGAAAGGGGTTGCCAAGCTTCCAAAAAACTACGAGTTTCCTGAAATCTCAGCAAACATTTTTTCACCCAATCTTGATGGTACTTCCATTTAATGATCAGTACACCAATCCCACTTGGATCACCAAATTTCGTACTTCTACGTTAAACTGTTCCTTTGCAGTAACCGTTTTCATGTTTAGGTTTCACTCTGTTTTCTCCTATATGGATACATGTATTAGGAACACTAAATCAAACACGGGTTGTGCTAGCTCTTTGAAACTTGGCACAATAATGCAGTTCCAAGTTCTATCGCTATGGTTTGTGTCCTATTGAAGTAGCCCCAAGCAGAGACTGAAGAGAATCCCTTTGATTGAAAGGGTTGCCAAGCTTCCAAAAAACTGCGAGTTTCCTGAAATATCAGCAAACATTTTTTCACAAAATCTTGATGATACTTCCATTTAATGATCAGTACACCAATCCCACTTGGCTCACCAAATTTCGTTCTTCTAGGTTAAACCGCTCCGTTGCAGTAACCGATTTCATGTTTAGGTTTCATTCTGTTTTCTCCTATATGGATACATGCAGTGGGAATTGTAAATCAAACACGGTTTGTGCTAGCCCTTTAAACTTATCACAATAATGTAGTTCCAAGTTCCATCGCTATGGTTTGTGTCCTATTAAAGTAGCCCCAAACAGAGACTGACGAGAATCACTTTCATTGAAAGGGGTTGCCAAGCTTCCAAAAAACTACGAATTTCCTGAAATCTCAGCAAACATTTTTTCACCCAATCTTGATGATACTTGCAGGTAGTGATCAGTACACGAATATCACTTGGCTCACTAAAATTCGTTCTTCTAGGTTAAACCGTTCCTTTGCAGTAACCGTTTTCATGTTTACGTTTCACTGTGTTTTCTCCTATATGGATACATGTAGTTGGAACTCTAAATCAAACACGGGTTGTGCTAGCCCTTTGAAACTTGGCACAAAAATGTAGTTCCAAGTTCTATCGCTATGGTTTGTGTGCTATTGAAGTAGCCCCAAGCAGAGACTGACGAGAATCCCTTTCATTGAAAGGGGTTGCCAAGCTTCCAAAAAACTACGAATTTCCTGAAATCTCGGCAAACATTTTTTCACCCAATCTTGATGATACTTGCAGGTAATGATCAGTACACCAATCCCACTTGGATCACCTAATTTCGTTCTTCTACGTTAAACAGTTCCTTTGCAGTAACCGTTTTCATTTAGTTCCAAGTTCTGTTGCTATGGTTTGACACAAACCTATTGAAGTAGCCCCAAGCAGAGACTGATGAGAATCACTTTCATTGAAAGGGGTTGCCAAGCTTCCAAAAAACTACGAATTTCCTGAAATTTCGGCAAACATTTTTTCACCCAATCTTGATGATACTTGCAGGTAATGATCAGTACAACAATCCCACTTGGCTCACCAAATTTCGTTCTTCTACGTTAAACCGTTCCTTTGCAGTAACCATTTTCATGTTTAGGTTTCACTCTGTTTTCTCCTATATGGATACATGTATTTGGAACACTAAATCAAACACGGGCTGTGCTAGCTCTTTGAAACTTGGCACAATAATGCAGTTCCAAGTTCTATCGCTATGGTTTGTGTCCTATTGAAGTAGCCCCAAGCAGAGACTGACGAGAATCACTTTCATATAAAGGGGTTGCCAAAATTCCAAAAAACTAAGAATTTCCTGAAATCTCGGCAAACATTTTTTCACCCAATCTTGGTGATACTTCCATTTAATGATCAGTACACCAATCCCACTTGGCTCACAAAATTTCGTACTTCTACGTAAAACCGTTCCTTTGCAGTAACCGTTTTCATGTTTAGGTTTCACTCTGTTTTCTCCTATATGGATACATGTAGTTGGAACTCTAAATCAAACACGGTTTGTGCTAGCTCTTTGAAACTTGGCACAAAAATATAGTTCCAAGTTCTATCGCTATGGTTTGTGTCCTATTGAAGTAGCCCCAAGCAGAGACTGACGAGAATCCCTTTCATTGAAAGGGGTTGCCAAGCTTCCAAAAAACTACGAGTTTCCTGAAATCTCAGCAAACATTTTTTCACAAAATCTTGATGATAGTTCCATTTAATGATCAGTACACCAATCCCACTTGGCTCACCAAATTTCGTTCTTCTAGGTTAAATCGCTCCTTTGCAGTAACCGTTTTCATGTTTAGGTTTCACTCTGTTTTCTCCTATATGTATACATGTAGCTAGAACTGTAAATCCAACACGGGTTGTGCTAGCTCTTTGAATCTTGGCACAATAATGCAGTTCCAAGTTCTATCGCTATGGTTTGTGTCCTATTGAAGTAGCCCCAAGCAGAGACTGACGAGAATCCCTTTCATTGAAAGGGGTTGCCAAGCTTAAAAAAAACTACGAGATTCCTGAAATCTCAGCAATCATTTTTTCACCCAATCTTGATGATACTTCCATTTAATGATCAGTACACCAATCCCACTTGGCTCACCAAATTTCGTTCTTCTACGTTAAACAGTTCCTTTGCAGTAACCGTTTTCATGTTTAGGTTTCACTCTGTTTTCTCCTATATGTATACATAGTTGGAACTCTAAATCAAACACGGTTTGTGCTAGCTCTTTGAAACTTGGCACAATAATGTAGTTCCAAGTTCTATCGCTATGGTTTGTGTGCTATTGAAGTAGCCCCAAGCAGAGACTGACGAGAATCATTTTCATTGAAAGGGGTTGCCAGGCTTCCAAAAAACTGCGAGTTTCCTGAAATCTCAGCAAACATTTTTTCACTCAGTCTGGATGATACTTCCATTTAATGATCAGTACACCAATCCCACTTGGCTCACCAAATTTCGTTCTTCAAGTTTAAACCGTTCCTTTGCAGTAACCGTTTTCATGTTTAGGTTTCACACTGTTTTCTCCTATATGGATACATGTAGTTGGAACTCTAAATCAAACACGGTTTGTGCTAGCTCTTTGAAACTTGGCACAATAATGTAGTTCCAAGTTCTATCGCTATGGTTTGTGTCCTATTGACGTAGCCCCAAGCAGAGACTGACGAGAATCACTTTCATTGAAAGGGGTTGCCAAGCTTCCAAAAAACTGCGAGTTTCCTGAAATCTCAGCAAACATTTTTTCACCCAATCTTGATGATACTTGCAGGTAGTGATCAGTACACGAATATCACTTGGCTCACTAAAATTCGTTCTTCTAGGTTAAACCGTTCCTTTGCAGTAACCGTTTTCATGTTTACGTTTCACTGTGTTTTCTCCTATATGGATACATGTAGTTGGAACTCTAAATCAAACACGGTTTGTGCTAGCTCTTTGAAACTTGGCACAAAAATGTAGTTCCAAGTTCTATCGCTATGGTTTGTGTGCTATTGAAGTAGCCCCAAGCAGAGACTGACGAGAATCCCTTTCATTGAAAGGGGTTGCCAAGCTTCCAAAAAACTACGAATTTCCTGAAATCTCGGCAAACATTTTTTCACCCAATCTTGATGATACTTGCAGGTAATGATCAGTACACCAATCCCACTTGGATCACCTAATTTCGTTCTTCTACGTTAAACAGTTCCTTTGCAGTAACCGTTTTCATTTAGTTCCAAGTTCTGTTGCTATGGTTTGACACAAACCTATTGAAGTAGCCCCAAGCAGAGACTGATGAGAATCACTTTCATTGAAAGGGGTTGCCAAGCTTCCAAAAAACTACGAATTTCCTGAAATTTCGGCAAACATTTTTTCACCCAATCTTGATGATACTTGCAGGTAATGATCAGTACAAACAATCTTGGCTCACAAATTTCGTTCTTCTACATTAAACCGTTCCTTTGCAGTAACCATTTTCATGTTTAGGTTTCACTCTGTTTTCTCCTATATGGATACATGTATTTGGAACACTAAATCAAACACGGGTTGTGCTAGCTCTTTGAAACTTGGCACAATAATGCAGTTCCAAGTTCTATCGCTATGGTTTGTGTGCTATTGAAGTAGCCCCAAGCAGAGACTGACGAGAATCACTTTCATATAAAGGGGTTGCCAAAATTCCAAAAAACTAAGAATTTCCTGAAATCTCGGCAAACATTTTTTCACCCAATCTTGGTGATACTTCCATTTAATGATCAGTACACCAATCCCACTTGGCTCACAAAATTTCGTACTTCTACGTAAAACCGTTCCTTTGCAGTAACCGTTTTCATGTTTAGGTTTCACTCTGTTTTCTCCTATATGGATACATGTAGTTGGAACTCTAAATCAAACACGGTTTGTGCTAGCTCTTTGAAACTTGGCACAAAAATATAGTTCCAAGTTCTATCGCTATGGTTTGTGTCCTATTGAAGTAGCCCCAAGCAGAGACTGACGAGAATCCCTTTCATTGAAAGGGGTTGCCAAGCTTCCAAAAAACTGCGAGTTTCCTGAAATCTCAGCAAACATTTTTTCACAAAATCTTGATGATACTTCCATTTAATGATCAGAACACCAATCCCACTTGGCTCACCAAATTTTGTTCTTCTAGGTTAAACCGCCCCTTTGCAGTAACCGATTTCATGTTTAGGTTTCCTCTGTTTTCTCCTATATGGATACATGTATTTGGAACTCTAAATCAAAACACGGGTTGTGCTAGCACTTTGAACTTGGCAGAATAATGCAGTTCCAACTTCTATCGCTACGGTTTGTGTCCTATTGAAGTAGTCCCAAGCAGAGACTGACGAGAATCACTTTCATTGAAAGGGGTTGCCAAGCTTCCAAAAAACTACGAGTTTCCTGAAATCTCAGCAAACATTTTTTCACCTAATCTTGATGGTACTTCCATTTAATGATCAGTACACCAATCCCACTTGGATCACCAAATTTCGTACTTCTACGTTAAACTGTTCTTTGCAGTAACCGTTTTCATGTTTAGGTTTCACTCTGTTTTCTCCTATATGGATACATGTATTAGGAACACTAAATCAAACACGGGTTGTGCTAGCTCTTTGAAACTTGGCACAATAATGCAGTTCCAAGTTCTATCGCTATGGTTTGTGTCCTATTGAAGTAGCCCCAAGCAGAGACTGAAGAGAATCCCTTTGATTGAAAGGGGTTGCCAAGCTTCCAAAAAACTGCGAGTTTCCTGAAATATCAGCAAACATTTTTTCACAAAATCTTGATGATACTTCCATTTAATGATCAGTACACCAATCCCACTTGGCTCACCAAATTTCGTTCTTCTAGGTTAAACCGCTCCGTTGCAGTAACCGATTTCATGTTTAGGTTTCATTCTGTTTTCTCCTATATGGATACATGTAGTGGGAATTGTAAATCAAACACGGTTTGTGCTAGCCCTTTGAAACTTATCACAATAATGTAGTTCCAAGTTCCATCGCTATGGGTTTGTGTCCTATTAAAGTAGCCCCAAACAGAGACTGACGAGAATCACTTTCATTGAAAGGGGTTGCCAAGCTTCCAAAAAACTACGAATTTCCTGAAATCTCAGCAAACATTTTTTCACCCAATCTTGATGATACTTGCAGGTAGTGATCAGTACACGAATATCACTTGGCTCACTAAAATTCGTTCTTCTAGGTTAAACCGTTCCTTTGCAGTAACCGTTTTCATGTTTACGTTTCACTGTGTTTTCTCCTATATGGATACATGTAGTTGGAACTCTAAATCAAACACGGTTTGTGCTAGCCCTTTGAAACTTGGCACAAAAATGTAGTTCCAAGTTCTATCGCTATGGTTTGTGTGCTATTGAAGTAGCCCCAAGCAGAGACTGACGAGAATCCCTTTCATTGAAAGGGGTTGCCAAGCTTCCAAAAAACTACGAATTTCCTGAAATCTCGGCAAACATTTTTTCACCCAATCTTGATGATACTTGCAGGTAAAGATCAGTACACCAATCCCACTTGGATCACCTAATTTCGTTCTTCTACGTTAAACAGTTCCTTTGCAGTAACCGTTTTCATTTAGTTCCAAGTTCTGTTGCTATGGTTTGACACAAACCTATTGAAGTAGCCCCAAGCAGAGACTGATGAGAATCACTTTCATTGAAAGGGGTTGCCAAGCTTCCAAAAAACTACGAATTTCCTGAAATTTCGGCAAAACATTTTTTCACCCAATCTTGATGATACTTGCAGGTAATGATCAGTACAACAATCCCACTTGGCTCACCAAATTTCGTTCTTCTACATTAAACCGTTTCCTTTGCAGTAACCATTTTCATGTTTAGGTTTCACTCTGTTTTCTCCTATATGGATACATGTATTTGGAACACTAAATCAAACACGGGTTGTGCTAGCTCTTTGAAACTTGGCACAATAATGCAGTTCCAAGTTCTATCGCTATGGTTTGTGTGCTATTGAAGTAGCCCCAAGCAGAGACTGACGAGAATCACTTTCATATAAAGGGGTTGCCAAAATTCCAAAAAACTAAGAAATTTCCTGAAATCTCGGCAAACATTTTTTCACCCAATCTTGGTGATACTTCCATTTAATGATCAGTACACCAATCCCACTTGGCTCACAAAATTTCGTACTTCTACGTAAAACCGTTCCTTTGCAGTAACCGTTTTCATGTTTAGGTTTCACTCTGTTTTCTCCTATATGGATACATGTAGTTGGAACTCTAAATCAAACACGGTTTGTGCTAGCTCTTTGAAACTTGGCACAAAAATATAGTTTCCAAGTTCTATCGCTATGGTTTGTGTCCTATTGAAGTAGCCCCAAGCAGAGACTGACGAGAATCCCTTTCATTGAAAGGGGTTGCCAAGCTTCCAAAAAACTGCGAGTTTCCTGAAATCTCAGCAAACATTTTTTCACAAAATCTTGATGATACTTCCATTTAATGATCAGAACACCAATCCCACTTGGCTCACCAAATTTTGTTCTTCTAGGTTAAACCGCCCCTTTGCAGTAACCGATTTCATGTTTAGGTTTCACTCTGTTTTCTCCTATATGGATACATGTATTTGGAACTCTAAATCAAACACGGGTTGTGCTAGCACTTTGAAACTTGGCAGAATAATGCAGTTCCAACTTCTATCGCTACGGTTTGTGTCCTATTGAAGTAGTCCCAAGCAGAGACTGACGAGAATCACTTTCATTGAAAGGGGTTGCCAGGCTTCCAGAAAACTGCGAGTTTCCTGAAATCTCAGCAAACATTTTTTCACCCAATCTTGATGATACTTCCATTTAATGATCAGTACACCAATCCCACTTGGATCACCAAATTTCGTACTTCTACGTTAAACTGTTCCTTTGCAGTAACCGTTTTCATGTTTAGGTTTCACTCTGTTTTCTCCTATATGGATACATGTATTAGGAACACTAAATCAAACACGGGTTGTGCTAGCTCTTTGAAACTTGGGCACAATAATGCAGTTCCAAGTTCTATCGCTATGGTTTGTGTCCTATTGAAGTAGCCCCAAGCAGAGACTGAAGAGAATCCCTTTGATTGAAAGGGGTTGCCAAGCTTCCAAAAAACTGCGAGTTTCCTGAAATATCAGCAAACATTTTTTCACAAATCTTGATGATACTTCCATTTCATGATCAGTACACCAATCCCACTTGGCTCACCAAATTTCGTTCTTCTAGGTTAAACCGCTCCGTTGCAGTAACCGATTTCATGTTTAGGTTTCATTCTGTTTTTTTATATGGATACATGTAGTGGGAATTGTAAATCAAACACGGTTTGTGCTAGCCCTTTGAAAACTTATCACAATAATGTAGTTCCAAGTTCCATCGCTATGGTTTGTGTCCTATTAAAGTAGCCCCAAACAGAGACTGACGAGAATCACTTTCATTGAAAGGGGTTGCCAAGCTTCCAAAAAACTACGAATTTCCTGAAATCTCAGCAAACATTTTTCACCCAATCTTGATGATACTTGCAGGTAGTGATCAGTACACGAATATCACTTGGCTCACTAAAATTCGTTCTTCTAGGTTAAACCGTTCCTTTGCAGTAACCGTTTTCATGTTTACGTTTCACTGTGTTTTCTCCTATATGGATACATGTAGTTGGAACTCTAAATCAAACACGGTTTGTGCTAGCCCTTTGAAACTTGGCACAAAAATGTAGTTCCAAGTTCTATCGCTATGGTTTGTGTGCTATTGAAGTAGCCCCAAGCAGAGACTGACGAGAATCCCTTTCATTGAAAGGGGTTGCCAAGCTTCCAAAAAACTACGAATTTCCTGAAATCTCGGCAAACATTTTTTCACCCAATCTTGATGATACTTGCAGGTAATGATCAGTACACCAATCCCACTTGGATCACCTAATTTCGTTCTTCTACGTTAAACAGTTCCTTTGCAGTAACCGTTTTCATTTAGTTCCAAGTTCTGTTGCTATGGTTTGACACAAACCTATTGAAGTAGCCCCAAGCAGAGACTGATGAGAATCACTTTCATTGAAAGGGGTTGCCAAGCTTCCAAAAAACTACGAATTTCCTGAAATTTCGGCAAACATTTTTCACCCAATCTTGATGATACTTGCAGGTAATGATCAGTACAACAATCCCACTTGGCTCACCAAATTTCGTTCTTCTACGTTAAACCGTTCCTTTGCAGTAACCATTTTCATGTTTAGGTTTCACTCTGTTTTCTCCTATATGGATACATGTATTTGGAACACTAAATCAAACACGGGTTGTGCTAGCTCTTTGAAACTTGGCACAATAATGCAGTTCCAAGTTTCTATCGCTATGGTTTGTGTCCTATTGAAGTAGCCCCAAGCAGAGACTGACGAGAATCACTTTCATATAAAGGGGTTGCCAAAATTCCAAAAAACTAAGAATTTCCTGAAATCTCGGCAAACATTTTTTCACCCAATCTTGGTGATACTTCCATTTAATGATCAGTACACCAATCCCACTTGGATCACCAAATTTCGTACTTCTACGTAAAACCGTTCCTTTGCAGTAACCGTTTTCATGTTTAGGTTTCACTCTGTTTTCTCCTATATGGATACATGTAGTTGGAACTCTAAATCAAACACGGTTTGTGCTAGCTCTTTGAACTTGGCACAAAAATATAGTTCCAAGTTCTATCGCTATGGTTTGTGTCCTATTGAAGTAGCCCCAAGCAGAGACTGACGAGAATCCCTTTCATTGAAAGGGGTTGCCAAGCTTCCAAAAAACTACGAGTTTCCTGAAATCTCAGCAAACATTTTTTCACAAAATCTTGATGATAGTTCCATTTAATGATCAGTACACCAATCCCACTTGGCTCACCAAATTTTGTTCTTCTAGGTTAAACCGCCCCTTTGCAGTAACCGATTTCATGTTTAGGTTCACTCTGTTTTCTCCTATATGGATACATGTATTTGGAACTCTAAATCAAACACGGGTTGTGCTAGCACTTTGAAACTTGGCAGAATAATGCAGTTCCAACTTCTATCGCTACGGTTTGTGTCCTATTGAAGTAGTCCCAAGCAGAGACTGACGAGAATCACTTTCATTGAAAGGGGTTGCCAGGCTTCCAGAAAACTGCGAGTTTCCTGAAATCTCAGCAAACATTTTTTCACCCAATCTTGATGATACTTCCATTTAATGATCAGTACACCAATCCCACTTGGATCACCAAATTTCGTACTTCTACGTTAAACTGTTCCTTTGCAGTAACCGTTTTCATGTTTAGGTTTCACTCTGTTTTCTCCTATATGGATACATGTATTAGGAACACTAAATCAAACACGGGTTGTGCTAGCTCTTTGAAACTTGGCACAATAATGCAGTTCCAAGTTCTATCGCTATGGTTTGTGTCCTATTGAAGTAGCCCCAAGCAGAGACTGAAGAGAATCCCTTTGATTGAAAGGGGTTGCCAAGCTTCCAAAAAACTGCGAGTTTCCTGAAATATCAGCAAACATTTTTTCACAAAATCTTGATGATACTTCCATTTAAAGATCAGTACACCAATCCCACTTGGCTCACCAAATTTCGTTCTTCTAGGTTAACCGCTCCGTTGCAGTAACCGATTTCATGTTTAGGTTTCATTCTGTTTTCTCCTATATGGATACATGTAGTGGGAATTGTAAATCAAACACGGTTTGTGCTAGCCCTTTGAAACTTATCACAATAATGTAGTTCCAAGTTTCCATCGCTATGGTTTGTGTCCTATTAAAGTAGCCCCAAACAGAGACTGACAAGAATCACTTTCATTGAAAGGGGTTGCCAAGCTTCCAAAAAACCTACGAATTTCCTGAAATCTCAGCAAACATTTTTTCACCCAATCTTGATGATACTTGCAGGTAATGATCAGTACACCAATCCCACTTGGATCACCAAATTTCGTACTTCTACGTTAAACCATTCCTTTGAAGTAACCGTTTTCATGTTTAGGTTTCACTCTGTTTTCTCCTATATGGATACATGTAGTTGGAACTCTAAATCAAACACGGTTTGTGCTAGCTCTTTGAAACTTGGCACAATAATGTAGTTCTAAGTTCTATCGCGATGGTATGTGTCCTATTGAAGTAGCCCGAAGCAGAGACTGACGAGAATCCCTTTCATTGAAAGGGGTTGCCAAGCTTCCAAGAAACTACGAATTTCCTGAAATTTCGGCAAACATTTTTTCACCCAATCTTGATGATACTTGCAGGTAATGATCAGTACACCAATCCCACTTGGCTCACAAAATTTCGTTCTTCTAGGTTAAACCGTTCCTTTGCAGTAACCGTTTTCATGTTTAGGTTTCACTCTGTTTTCTCCTATATGGATACATGTAGCTAGAACTCTAAATCCAACACGGGTTGTGCTAGCTCTTTGAATCTTGGAACAATAATGCAGTTCCCAGTTCTATCGCTATGGTTTGTGTCCTATTGAAGTAGCCCCAAGCAGAGACTGACGAGAATCACTTTCATTGAAAGGGGTTGCCAAGCGTCCAAAAAACTACGAATTTCCTGAAATCTCGGCAAACATTTTTTCACCCAATCTTGATGATACTTGCAGGTAATGATCAGTACACGAATCCCACTTGGATCACCAACTTTCGTTCTTCTACGTTAAACAGTTCCTTTGCAGTAACCGTTTTCATGTTTAGGTTTCACTCTGTTCTCCTATATGGAAACATGTAGTTGGAACTCTAAATCAAACACGGTTTGTGCTAGCTCGTTGAAACTTGGCACAATAATGTAGTTCCAAGTTTCTATCGCTATGGTTTGTGTCCTATTGAAGTAGCCCCAAGCAGAGACTGATGAGAATCCCTTTCATTGAAAGGGGTTGCCAAGCTTCCAAAAAACTAAGAATTTCCTGAAATCTCGGCAAACATTTTTTCACCCAATCTTGATGATACTTGCAGGTAATGATCAGTGCAACAATCCCACTTGGCTCACCAAATTTCGTTTTTCTAGGTTAATCCGTTCCTTTGCAGTAACCATTTTCATTTTTAGGTTTCACTCTGTTTTCTCCTATATGGATACATGTAGTTGGAACTCTAAATCAAACACGGTTTGTGCTAGCTCTTTGAAACTTTGCACAATAATGTAGTTCCAATTTCTATGGATATAGTTTTTGTACTATTGATGTAGCCCCAAGCAGAGACTGACGAGAAACACTTTCATTGAAAGGAGTTGCCAAGCTTAAAAAAACTACGAGTTTCCTGAAATCTCAGCAAACATTTTTTAACCCAATCTTGATGATACTTCCATTTAATGATCAGTACACCAATCCCACTTGGCTCACCAAATTTCGTTTTCTAGGTTAATCCGTTCCTTTGCAGTAACCGTTTTCATGTTTAGGTTTCACTCTGTTTTCTCTTATGTGGATAATGTAGTTGGAACTCTAAATCAAACACGGTTTGTACTAACTCTTTGAAACTTAGCACAATAATGTAGTTCCAAGTTCTATCGCTATGGTTTGTGTCTATTGAAGTAGAACCAAGCAGAGACTGAAGAGAATCACTTTCATTGAAAGGGGTTGCCAAGCTTCCAAAAAACTACGAGTTTCCTGAAATCTCAGCAAACATTTTTTCACCCAATCTTGATGATACTTCCATTTAATGGTCAGTACACCAATCCCACATGGCTCACCAAATCTCGTTCTTCTATGTTAAACCGCTCCTTTGCAGTAAACTTTTTCGTGTTTAGGTTTCACTCTGTTTTCTCCTATATGGATACATGTAGTTGGTACTCTAAATCAAACACGGTTTGTGCTAGCTCTTTGAATCTTGGCACAATAATGTAGTTCCAAGTTCTATCGCTATGGTTTTGTGCCCTATTGAAGTAGAACCAAGCAGAGACTGACGAGAATCACTTTCGTTGAAAGGGGTTGCCAAGCTTCCAAAAAACTACGAATTTCCTGAAATCTCGGACAAACATTTTTTCACCCAATCTTGATGATACTTGCAGGTAAGGATCAGTACACCATTCCCACTTGGCTCACCAAATTTCGTACTTCTACGTTAAACCGTTCCTTTGCAGGAACCGTTTTCATGTTTGGGTTTCATTCTGTTTTCTCCTATATTGATACATGTAGTTGGAACTCTAAATCAAACACGGTTTGTGATAGCTCTTTGAAACTTGGCACAATAATGTAGTTCCAAGTTCTATCACTATGGTTTGTGTCCTATTGAAGTAGCCACAAGCAGAGACTGACGAGAATCACTTTCATTGAAAGGGGTTGCCAAGCTTCCAAAAAACTGCGAGTTTCCTGAAATCTCAGCAAACATTTTTTCACCCAATCTTCATGATACTTTGCAGGTAGTGATCAGTACACCAATCCCACTTGCTCACCAAATTTCGTTCTTCTAGGTTAAACCGTTCCTTTGCAATAACCGTTTTCATGTTTAGGTTTCACTGTGTTTTCTCCTATATGGATACATGTAGTTGGAACTCTAAATCAAACACGGTTTGTGCTCGCTCTTTGAAACTTGGCACAATAATGTAGTTCCAAGTTCTATCACTATGGTTTGTGTGCTATTGAAGTAGCCCCAAGCATAGACTGACGAGAATCACTTTCATTAAAAGGGGTTGCCAGGCTTCCAAAAAACTGCGAGTTTCCTGAAATCTCAGCAAACATTTTTTCACCCAGTCTTGATGATACTTCCATTTAATGATCAGTACACCAATCCCACTTGGCTCACCAAATTTCATTCTTCTAGGTTAAACCGTTCCTTTGCCAGTAACCGTTTTCATGTTTAGGTTTCACTCTGTTTTCTCCTATATGGATACATGTAGTTGGAACTCTAAATCAAACACGGTTTGTGCTAGCTCTTTGAAACTTGGCACAATAATGTAGTTCCAAGTTCTATCACTATGGTTTGTGTGCTATTGAAGTAGCCCCAAGCAGAGACTGACGAGAATCCCTTTCATTGAAAGGGGTTGCCAAGCTTCCAAAAAACTACGAGTTTCCTGAAATCTCAGCAAACATTTTTTCACCCAAACTTGATGATACTTCCATTTAATGATCAGTACACCAATCCCACTTGGCTCACCAAATTTCATTCTTCTAGGTTAAACCGTTCCTTTGCAGTAACGATTTTCATGTTTAGGTTTCACTCTGTTTTCTCCTATATGGATACATGTAGTTGGAACTCTAAATCAAACACGGTTTGTGCTAGCTCTTTGAAACTTGGCACAATAATGTAGTTCCAAGTTCTATCGCTATGGTTTGTGGTGCTATTGAAGTAGCCCCAAGCAGAGACTGACGAGAATCACTTTCATTGAAAGGGGTTGCCAAGCTTCCAAAAAACTGCGAGTTTCCTGAAATCTCAGCAAACATTTTTTCACCCAATCTTGATGATACTTGCAGGTGGTGATCAGTACACGAATATCACTTGGCTCACTAAAATTCGTTCTTCTAGGTTAAACCGTTCCTTTGCAGTACCGTTTTCATGTTTACGTTTCACTGTGTTTTCTCCTATATGGATACATGTAGTTGGAACTCTAAATCAAACACGGTTTGTGCTAGCTCTTTGAAACTTGGCACAAAAATGTAGTTCCAAGTTCTATTGCTATGGTTTGTGTGCTATTGAAGTAGCCCCAAGCAGAGACTGACGAGAATCCCTTTCATTGAAAGGGGTTGCCAAGCTTCCAAAAAACTACGAATTTCCTGAAATCTCGGCAAACATTTTTTCACCCAATCTTGATGATACTTGCAGGTAATGATCAGTACACCAATCCCACTTGGATCACCTAATTCGTTCTTCTACGTTAAACAGTTCCTTTGCAGTAACCGTTTTCATTTAGTTCCAAGTTCTGTTGCTATGGTTTGACACAAACCTATTGAAGTAGCCCCAAGCAGAGACTGATGAGAATCACTTTCATTGAAAGGGGTTGCCAAGCTTCCAAAAAACTACGAATTTCCTGAAATTTCGGCAAACATTTTTTCACCCAATCTTGATGATACTGCAGGTAATGATCAGTACAACAATCCCACTTGGCTCACCAAATTTCGTTCTTCTACGTTAAACCGTTCCTTTGCAGTAACCATTTTCATGTTTAGGTTTCACTCTGTTTTCTCCTATATGGATACATGTATTTGGAACACTAAATCAAACACGGGTTGTGCTAGCTCTTTGAAACTTGGCACAATAATGCAGTTCCAAATTCTATCGCTATGGTTTGTGTCCTATTGAAGTAGCCCCAAGCAGAGACTGACGAGAATCACTTTCATATAAAGGGGTTGCCAAACTTCCAAAAAACTAAGAATTTTCCTGAAATCTCGGCAAACATTTTTTCACCCAATCTTGGTGATACTTCCATTTAATGATCAGTACACCAATCCCACTTGGCTCACAAAATTTCATACTTCTACGTAAAACCGTTCCTTTGCAGTAACCGTTTTCATGTTTAGGTTTTCACTCTGTTTTCTCCTATATGGATACATGTAGTTGGAACTCTAAATCAAACACGGTTTGTGCTAGCTCTTTGAAACTTGGCACAAAAATGTAGTTCCAAGTTCTATCGCTATGGTTTGTGTCCTATTGAAGTAGCCCCAAGCAGAGACTGACGAGAATCCCTTTCATTGAAAGGGGTTGCCAAGCTTCCAAAAAACTGCGAGTTTCCTGAAATCTAAGCAAACATTTTTTTCACAAAATCTTGATGATACTTCCATTTAATGATCAGTACACCAATCCCACTTGCCTCACCAAATTTTCTTCTTCTAGGTGAAACCGCCCCTTTGCAGTAACCGATTTCATGTTTAGGTTTCACTCTGTTTTCTCCTATATGGATACATGTATTTGGAACTCTAAATCAAACACGGGTTGTGCTAGCACTTTGAAACTTGGCAGAATAATGCAGTTCCAAGTTCTATCGCTACGGTTTGTGTCCTATTGAAGTAGTCCCAAGCAGAGACTGACGAGAATCACTTTCATTGAAAGGGGTTGCCAAGCTTCCAAAAAACTACGAGTTTCCTGAAATCTCAGCAAACGTTTTTTCACCCAATCTTGATGATACTTCCATTTAATGATCAGTACACCAATCCCACTTGGATCACCAAATTTCGTACTTCTACGTTAAACTGTTCCTTTGCAGTAACCGTTTTCATGTTTAGGTTTCACTCTGTTTTCTCCTATATGGATACATGTATTAGGAACACTAAATCAAACACGGGTTGTGCTAGCTCTTTGAAACTTGGGCACAATAATGCAGTTCCAAGTTCTATCGCTATGGTTTGTGTCCTATTGAAGTAGCCCCAAAGCAGAGACTGAAGAGAATCCCTTTGATTGAAAGGGGTTGCCAAGCTTCCAAAAAACTGCGAGTTTCCTGAAATATCAGCAAACCTTTTTTCACAAAATCTTGATGATACTTCCATTTAATGATCAGTACACCAATCCCACTTGGCTCACCAAATTTCGTTCTTCTAGGTTAAACCGCTCCGTTGCAGTAACCGATTTCATGTTTAGGTTTCATTCTGTTTTCTCCTATATGGATACATGTAGTGGGAATGTAAATCAAACACGGTTTGTGCTAGCTCTTTGAAACTCATCACAATAATGTAGTTCCGAGTTCCATCGCTATGGTTTGTGTCCTATTGAAGTAGCCCCAAACAGAGACTGACGAGAATCACTTTCATTGAAAGGGGTTGCCAAGCTTCCAAAAAACTACGAATTTCCTGAAATCTCAGCAAACATTTTTTCACCCAATCTTGATGATACTTGCAGGTAATGATCAGTACACCAATCCCACTTGGATCACCAAATTTCGTACTTCTACGTTAAACCGTTCCTTTGCAGTAACCGTTTTCATGTTTAGGTTTCACTGTGTTTTCTCCTATATGGATACATGTAGTTGGGACTCTAAATCAAAGACGGTTTGTGCTAGCTCTTTGAAACTTGGCACAATAATGTAGTTCTAAGTTCTATCGCGATGGTATGTGTCCTATTGAAGTAGCCCGAAGCAGAGACTGACGAGAATCCCTTTTCATTGAAAGGGGTTGCCAAGCTTCCAAGAAACTACGAATTTCCTGAAATTTCGGCAAACATTTTTTCACCCAATCTTGATGATACTTGCAGGTAATGATCAGACACCAATCCCACTTGGATCACCAAATTTCGTTCTTCTATGTTAAACCGTTCCTTTGCAGTAACCTTTTTCATGTTTAGGTTTCACTCTGTTTTCTTCCTATATGGATACATGTATTTGGAACTCTAAATCAAACACCTTTTGTGCTAGCACTTTGAAACTTGGCACAAAAATGTAGTTCCAAGTTCTATCGCTATGGTTTGTGTCCCATTGAAGTAGCCCCAAGCAGAGACTGACGAGAATCCCTTTCATTGAAAGGGGTTGCCAAGCTTCCAAAAAACTACGAATTTCCTGAAATCTCGGCAAACATTTTTTCACCCAATCTTGATGATACTTGCAGGTAATGGTCAGTACACCAATCCCACTTGGATCACCAAATTTCGTTCTTCTACGTTAAACAGTTCCTTTGCAGTAACCGTTTTCATTTAGTTCCAAGTTCTATTGCTATGTTTGACACAAACCTATTGAAGTAGCCCCAAGCAGAGACTGATGAGAATCACTTTCATTGAAAGGGGTTGCCAAGCTTCCAAAAAACTAAGAATTTCCTCAAATCTCGGCAAACATTTTTTCACCCAATCTTGATGATACTTGCAGGTAATGATCAGTACAACAATCCCACTTGGCTCACCAAATTTCGATCTTCTACGTTAAACCGTTCCTTTGCAGTAACCATTTTCATGTTTAGGTTTCACTCTGTTTTCTCCTATATGGATACATGTAGTTGGAACTCTAAATCAAACACGGTTTGTACTAGCTCGTTGAAACTTGGCACAATAATGTAGTTCCAAGTTCTATTGCTATGGTTTGTGTCCTATTGAAGTAGCCCCAAGCAGAGACTGATGAGAATCCCTTTCATTGAAAGGGGTTGCCAAGCTTCCAAAAAACTACGAATTTCCTGAAATCTCGGCAAACATTTTTTCACCCAATCTTGATGATACTTGCAGGTAATGATCAGTACAACAATCCCACTTGGCTCACCAAATTTCGTTTTTCTAGGTTAAACCGTTCCTTTGCAGTACCGTTTTCATTTTTAGGTTTCACTCCGTTTTCTCCTATATGGATACATGTAGTTGGAACTCTAAATCAAACACGGTTTGTGCTAGCTCGTTGAAAACTTGGCACAATAATGTAGTTCCAATTTCTATGGCTATGTTTTGTGTACTATTGAAGTAGCCCCAAGCAGAGACTGACAGGAATCACTTTCATTGAAAGGGGTTGCCAAGCTTAAAAAAATCTACGAGTTTCCTGAAATCTCAGCAATCATTTTTTCACCCAATCTTGATGATACTTCCATTTAATGATCAGTACACCAATCCCACTTGGCTCACCAAATTTCGTTCTTCTAGGTTAAACCGCTCCTTTGCAGTACCGTTTTCATGTTTAGGTTTCACTCTGTTTTCTCCTATATGGATACATGTAGCTAGAACTCTAAATCCAACACGGGTTGTGCTAGCTCTTTGAATCTTGGCACAATAATGCAGTTCCAAGTTCTATCGCTATGGTTTGTGTCCTATTGAAGTAGCCCCAAGCAGAGACTGACGAGAATCACTTTCATTGAAAGGGGTTGCCAAGCTTAAAAAAAACTACGAGATTCCTGAAATCTCAGCAATCATTTTTTCACCCAATCTTGATGATACTTCCATTTAATGATCAGTACACCAATCCCACTGGGCTCACCAAATTTCGTTCTTCTACGTTAAACAGTTCCTTTGCAGTAACCGTTTTCTTTTTAGGTTTCACTCTGTTTTCTCCTATATGTATACATAGTTGGAACTCTAAATCAAACACGGTTTGTGCTAGCTCTTTGAAACTTGGCACAATAATGTAGTTCCAAGTTCCATCGCTATGGTTTGTGTGCTATTGAAGTAGCCCCAAGTAGAGACTGACGAGAATCCCTTTCATTGAAAAGGGTTGCCAAGCTTCCAAAAAACTACGAGTTTCCTGAAATCTCAGCAAACATTTTTTCACCCTATCTTGATGATACTTCCATTTAATGATCAGTACACCAATGCCACTTGGCTCACCAAATTTCATTCTGCTAGGTTAAACCGTTCCTTTGCAGTAACCATTTTCATGTTTAGGTTTCACTCTCTTTTCTCCTATATGGATACATGTAGTTGGAACTCTAAATCAAACACGGTTGTGCTAGCTCTTTGAAACTTGGCACAATAATGTAGTTCCAAGTTCTATCGCTATGGTTTGTGTGCTATTGAAGTAGCCCCAAGCAGAGACTGACAAAAATCACTTTCATTGAAAGGGGTTGCCAAGCTTCCAAAAAACTGCGAGTTTCCTGAAATCTCAGCAAACATTTTTTCACCCAATCTTGACGATACTTGCAGGTAGTGATCAGTACACGAATATCACTTGGCTCACTAAAATTCGTTCTTCTAGGTTAAACCGTTCCTTTGCAGTAACCGTTTTCATGTTTACTTTTCACTGTGTTTTCTCCTATATGGATACATGTAGTTGGAAAATCTAAATCAAACACGGTTTGTGCTAGCTCTTTGAAACTTGGCACAATAATGTAGTTCCAAGTTCTATCGCTATGGTTTCTGTGCTATTGAAGTAGCCCCAAGCAGAGACTGACGAGAATCACTTTCATTGAAAGGGGTTGCCAGGCTTCCAGAAAACTGCGAGTTTCCTGAAATCTCAGCAAACATTTTTTCACCCAGTCTTGATGATAATTCCATTTAATGATCAGTACACCAATCCCACTTGGCTCACCAAATTTCGTTCTTCTAGGTTAAACCGTTCCTTTGCAGTAACCCGTTTTCATGTTTAGGTTTCACTCTGTTTTCTCCTATATGGATACATGTAGTTGGAACTCTAAATCAAACACGGTTTGTGCTAGCTCTTTGAAACTTGTCACAATAGTGTAGTTCCAAGTTCTATCGCAATGGTTTGTGTGCTATTGAAGTAGCCCCAAGCAGAGACTGAGGAGAATCCCTTTCATAAAAAGGGGTTGCCAGGCTTCCAAAAAACTGCGAGTTTCCTGAAATCTCAGCAAACCTTTTTCACCCAATCTTGATGATACTTGCAGGTAGTGATCAGTACACGAATCACACTTGGCTGAGTAAATTTCGTTCTTCTAGGTTAAACCGTTCCTTTGAAGTAACCGTTTTCATGTTTAGGTTTCACTCTGTTTTCTCCTATATGGATACATGTAGTTGGAACTCTAAATCAAACTCGGTTTGTGCTAGGTCTTTGAAACTTGGCACAGTAATGTAGTTCCAAGTTCTATCGCTATGGTTTGTGTGCTATTGAAGTAGCCCCAAGCAGAGACTGACAAGAATCCCTTTCATAAAAAGGGGTTGCCAGGCTTCCAAAAACTGCGAGTTTCCTGAATTCTCAGGAAACATTTTTTCACCCAGTCTTGATGATACTTCCATTTAATGATCAGTACACCAATCCCACTTGGCTCACCAAATTTCGTTCTTCTAGGTTAAACCGTTCCTTTGCAATACCCGTTTTCATGTTTAGGTTTCACTCTGTTTTCTCCGATATGGATACATGTAGTTGGAACTCTAAATCAAACACGGTTTGTGCTAGCTCTTTGAAACTTGGCACAATAATGTAGTTCCAAGTTCTATCGCTATGGTTTGTGTGCTATTGAAGTAGCCCCAAGCAGAGACTGACGAGAATCATTTTCATTGAATGGGGTTGCCAGGCTTCCAATAAACTGCGAGTTTCCTGAAATCTCAGCAAACATTTTTTCACTCAGTCTTGATGATACTTCCATTTAATGATCAGTACACCAATCCCACTTGGCTCACAAGTTTCGTTCTTTCTAGTTTAAACCGTTCCTTTGCAGTAACCGTTTTCATGTTTACGTTTCACTCTGTTTTCTCCTATATGGATACATGTAGTTGGAAATCTAAATCAAACACGGTTTGTGCTAGCTCTTTGAAACTTGGCATAATAATGTAGTTCCAACTTCTATCGCTATGGTTTGTGTGTTATTGAAGTAGCCCCAAGCAGAGACTGACGAGAATCCCTTTCATTAAAAGGGTTGCCAAGCTTCCAAAAAACGACGAGTTTCCTGAAATCTCAGCAAACATTTTTTCAAAAAAATCTTGATGATACTTCCATTTAGTGATCAGTACACCAATCCCACTTGGCTCACCAAATTTCGTTCTTCTAGGTTAAACCGTTCCTTTGCAGTAACCGTTTTCATGTTTAGGTTTCACTGTGTTTTCTTCTATATGGATACATGTTGTTGGAACTCTAAATCAAACACGGTTTGTGCTAGCTCTTTGAAACATGGCACAATAATGTAGTTCCAAGTTCTATCGCTATGGTTTGTGTGCTATTGAAGTAGCCCCAAGCAGAGACTGACGAGAATCCCTTTCATTGATAGGGGTTTCCAAGCATCCAAAAAACTGCGAGTTTCCTGAAATTCTCAGCAAACATGTTTTCACAAAATCTTGATGATACTTCCATTTAATGATCAGTACACCAATCCCACTTGGCTCACCAAACTTCGTTCTTCTAGGTTAAAACCGTTCCTTTGCAGTAACCGTTTTCATGTTTAGATTTCACTCTGTTTTCTCCTATATGGATACATGTAGTTGGAACTCTAAATCAAACACGGTTGGTGCTAGCTCTTTGAAACTTGGCACAATAATGTATGTTCCAAGTTCTATCACTATGGTTTGTGTGCTATTGAAGTAGCCCCACGCAGAGAGAGACGAGAATCACTTTCATTGAATGGGGTTGCCAGGCTTCCAAAAAACTGCGAGTTTCCTGAAATCTCAGCAAACACTTTTTCACCCAATCTTGATGATATTTTCCATTTAATGATCAGTACACCAGTCCCACGTGGCTCACCAATTTCGTTCTTCTAGGTTTAAGCGTTCCTTTGCAATAACCGTTTTCATTGTTTAGGTTTCACTGTGTTTTCTCCTATATGGATACATGTAGTTGGGACTTAAATCAAAGACGATTTGTGCTAGCTCTTTGAAACTTGGCACAATAATGTAGTTCCAAGTTCTATCACTATGGTTTGTGTGCTATTGAAGTAGCCCCAAGCAGAGAGAGACGAGAATCACTTTCATTGAATGGGGTTGCCAGGCTTCCAAAAAACTGCGAGTTTCCTGAAATCTCAGCAAACATTTTGTCACCCAGTCTTGATGATACTTCATTTAATGATCAGTACACCAATCCCACTTGGCTCACCAAATTTCGTTCTTCTAGGTTAAACCGTTCCTTTGCCATACCCGTTTTCATGTTTAGGTTTCACTCTGTTTTCTTCCTATATGGATACATATAGTTGGAACTCTAAATCAAACACGGTTTGTGCTAGCTCTTTGAAACTTGGCACAATAATGTAGTTCCACGTTCTATCGCTATGGTTTGTGTGCTATTGAAGTAGCCCCAAGCAGAGACTGAGGAGAATCCCTTTCATTGAAAGGGGTTGCCAAGCTTCCAAAAAACTGCGAGTTTCCTGAAATCTCAGCAAACATTTTTTCACAAAATCTTGATGATACTTCCATTTAATGATCAGTACACCAATCCCACTTGGCTCACCAAATTTCGTTCTTCTAGGTTAAACCGTTCCTTTGCAGTAACCGTTTTCATGTTTAGATTTCACTCTGTTTTCTCCTATATGCATATATGTAGTTGGAACTCTAAAATCAAACACGGTTTGTGCTAGCTCTTTGAAACTTGGCACAATAATGTAGTTCCAAGTTCTATCGCTATAGTTTGGTGCTTATTGAAGTAGCCCCAAGCAGAGACTGACGAGAATGCCTTTCATTGAAAGGGGTTGCCAAGCTTCCAAAAAACTACGAGTTTCCTGAAATCTCAGCAAACATTTTTTCAACCCAATCTTGATGATACTTCCATTTAATGATCAGTACACCAATCCCACTTGGCTCACCAAATTTCGTTCTTCTAGTTTAAACCGTCCTTTGCAGTAACCGTTTTCATGTTTAGGTTTCACTCTGTTTTCTCCTATATGGATACATGTAGTTGGAACTCTAAATCAAACACGGTTTGTGCTAGCTCTTTGAAACTTGGCACAATAATGTAGTTCCAAGTTCTATCGCTATGGTTTTGTGTGTTATTGAAGTAGCCCTAAGCAGAGACTGACGAGAATCCCTTTAATTAAAAGGGGTTGCCAAGCTTCCAAAAAACTACGAGTTTCCTGTAATCTCAGCAAATATTTTTTCAAAAAATCTTGATGATACTTCCATTTAGTGATCAGTACACCAATCCCACTTTGCTCACCAAATTTCGTTCTTCTAGGTTAAACCGTTCCTTTTCAGTAACCGTTTTCATGTTTTAGGTTTCACTGTGTTCTCTTCTATATGGATACATGTTGTTGGAACTCTAAATCAAACACGGTTTGTGCTAGCTCTTTGAAACTTGGCACAATAATGTAGTTCCAAGTTCTATCGCTATGGTTTGTGTGCTATTGAAGTAGCCCCAAGCAGAGTCTGACGAGAATCACTTTCATTGAAAGGGGTTGCCAGGCTTCCAGAAAAATGCGAGTTTCCTGAAATCTCAGCAAACATTTTTTCACCCAGTGTTGATGATACTTCCATTTAATGATCAGACACCAATCCCACTTGGCTCACCAATTTCGTTCTTCTAGGTAAACGTTCCTTTGCAATACCCGTGTTCATGTTTAGGTTTCACTCTGTTTTCTACTATATGGATACATGTAGTTGGAACTCTAAATCAAACACGGTTGTGCTAGCTCTTTGAAACTTGGCACAATAATGTTGTTCCACGTTCTATTGCTATGGTTTGTGTGCTATTGAAGTAGCCCCAAGCAGAGACTGACGAAAATCCCTTTCATTGATAGGGGTTTCCAAGCATCCAAAAACTGCGAGTTTCCTGAAAATCTCAGCAAACATTTTTCACAAAATCTTGATGATACTTCCATTTAATGATCAGTACACCAATCCCACTTGGCTCACCAATTTCGTTCTTCTACGTTTAAACCGTTCCTTTGCAGTAACCGTTTTCATGTTTAGATTTCACTCTGTTTTCTCCTATATGGATACATGTAGTTGGAACTCTAAATCAAACACGGTTTGTGCTAGCTCTTTGAAACTTGGCACAATAATGTAGTTCCAAGTTCTATCACTGTGGTTTGTGTGCTATTGTAGTAGCCCCAAGCAGAGACTGACGAGAATCACTGTCATTGAATGGGGTGCCAGGCTTCCAAAAAACTGCGAGTTTCCTGAAATCTCAGCAAACATTTTTTCACCCAATCTTGATGATATTTCCATTTAATGATCAGTACACCAATCCCACTTGGCTCACCAAATTTCGTTCTTCTAGTTTAAACCGTTCCTTTGCAATAACCGTTTTCATGTTTAGGTTTCACTGTGTTTTCTCCTATATGGATACATGTAGTTGGAACTCTAAATCAAACACGGTTTGTGGTAGCTCTTTGAAACTTGGCACAATAATGTAGTTCCAAGTTCTATCGCTATGGTTTGTGTGCTATTGAAGTAGCCCCTAGCAGAGACTGACGAGAATCCGTTTCATTAAAAGGGGTTGCCAAGCTTCCAAAAAACTGCGAGTTTCCTGAAATCTCAGCAAACATTTTTTCACCCAATCTTGATGATACTTGCAGGTAGTGATCAGTACACCAATCCCACTTGGCTCACCAAATTTCCGTTCTTCTACGTTAAACCGTTCCTTTGCAATAACCGTTTTCATGTTTAGGTTTCAATGTGTTTCTCCTATATGGATACATGTAGTTGGAACTCGAAATCAAACACGGTTTGTGCTAGCTCTTTGAAACTTGGCACAATAATGTAGTTCCAAGTTCTATCACTATGGTTTGTGTGCTATTGAAGTAGCCCCAAGCAGAGACTGACGAGAATCACTTTCATTGAAAGGGGTTGCCAGGCTTCCAAAAAACTGCGAGTTTCCTGAAATCTCAGCAAACATTTTTTCACCCAGTCTTGATGATACTTCCATTTAATGATCAGTACACCAATCCCACTTGGCTCACCAAATTTCGTTCTTCTAGGTTAAACCGTTCCTTTGCAATACCCGTTTCCTTATTTAGGTTTCACTCTGTTTTCTCCTATATGGATACATGTAGTTGGAACTCTAAATCAAACACGTTTGTGCTAGCTCTTTGAAACTTGGCACAATAATGTAGGTCCATGTTCTATCACTATGGTTTGTGTGCTATTGAAGTAGCCCCAAGCAGAGACTGACAAGAATCCTTTTCATTGAAAGGGGGTTGCCAAGCTTCCAAAAAACTACGAGTTTCCTGAAATCTCAGCAAACATTTTTTCACCCAATCTTGATGATACTTCCATTTAATGATCAGTACACCAATCCCACTTGGCTCACCAAATTTCTTTCTTCTAGGTTAAACCGTTCCTTTGCAGTAACCGTTTTCATGTTTAGGTTTCACTCTGTTTTCTCCTATATGGATACATGTAGTTGGAACTCTAAATCAAACACGGGTTGTGCTAGCTCTTTGAAACTTGCACAATAATGTAGTTCCAAGTTCTATCGCTATGGTTTGTGTGCTATTGAAGTAGCCCCAAGTAGAGACTGACGAGAATCCCTTTCATTGAAAGGGGTTGCCAAGCTTCCAAAAAACTACGAGTTTCCTGAAATCTCAGCAAACATTTTTCACCCAGTCTTGATGATACTTCCATTTAATGATCAGTACACCATTCCCACTTGGCTCACCAAATTTCATTCTTCTAGGTTAAACCGTTCCTTTGCAGTAACCGTTTTCATGTTTAGGTTTCACTCTGTTTTCTCCTATATGGATACATGTAGTTGGAACTCTAAATCAAACACGGTTTGTGCTAGCTCTTTGAAATTGGCACAATAATGTAGTTCCAAGTTCTATCGCTATGGTTTGTGTGCTATTGAAGTAGCCCCAAGCAGAGACTGACAAGAATCCCTTTCATAGAAAGGGGTTGACAGGCTTCAAAAAAACTGCGAGTTTCCTGAAATCTCAGCAAACATTTTTTCACCCAATCTTGATGATGCTTGCAGGTAGTGATCAGTACACCAATCCCACTTGGCTCACCAAATTTCGTTCTTCTAGGTTAAACCGTTCCTTTGCAATAACCGTTTTCATGTTTAGGTTTCACTGTGTTTCTCCTATATGGATACATGTAGTTGGAACTCTAAATCAAACACGGTTTTGCTAGCTCTTTGAAACTTGGCACAATAATGTAGATCCAAGTTCTATCACTATGGTTTGTGTGCTATTGAAGTAGCCCCAAGCAGAGACTGACGAGAATCACTTTCATTGAAAGGGGTTGCCAGGCTTCCAAAAAACTGCGAGTTTCCTGAAATCTCAGCAAACATTTTTTCACCCAGTCTTGATGATACTTCCATTTAATGATCAGTACACCAATCCCACTTGGCTCACCAAATTTCGTTCTTCTAGGTTAAACCGTTCCTTTGCAATACCCGTTTTCATGTTTAGGTTTTCACTGTGTTTTCTCCGATATGGATACATGTAGTTGGAACCTCTAAATCAAACACGGTTTGTGCTAGCTCTTTGAAACTTGGCACAATAATGCAGTTCCAAGTTCTATCGGCTATGGTTTGTGTGCTATTGAAGTAGCCCCAAGCAGAGACTAACGAGAATCCCTATCATAGAAAGGGGTTGCCAGGCTTCCAAAAAACTGCGAGTTTCCTGAAATCTCAGCAAACATTTTTTCACCCAATCTTGATGATACTTCCATTTAATGATCAGTACACCAATCCCACTTGCCTCACCAAATTTCATTCTTCTAGGTTAAACCGTTCCTTTCCAGAAACCGTTTTCATGTTTTAGGTTTCACTCTGTTTTCTCCTATATGGATACATATTTGGAACTCTAAATCAAACACGGTTTGTGCTAGCTCTTTGAAACTTGGCACAATAATGTAGTTCCAAGTTCTATCGCTATGGTTTGTGTGCTATTGAAGTAGCCCCAAGCAGAGACTGACGAGAATCCCTTTCATTGAAAGGGGTTGCCAAGCTTCCAAAAAACTGCGAGTTTCCTGAAATCTCAGCAAACATTTTTTCACCCAATCTTGATGATACTTGCAGGTAGTGATCAGTACACGAATCTCACTTGGCTCACTAAATTTCGTTCTTCTAGGTTAAACCGTTCCTTTGCAGTAACCGTTTTCATATTTAGGTTTCACTCTGTTTTCTCCTATATGGATACATGTAGTTGGAACTCTAAATCAAACACGGTTTGTGCTAGCTCTTTGAAACGTGGCACAATAATGTAGTTCCAAGTTCTATCGCCATGGTTTCTGTGCTATTGAAGTAGCCCCAAGCAGAGACTGACGAGAATCACTTTCATTGAAAGGGGTTGTCAGGCTTCCAAAAAACTGCGAGTTTCCTAAAATCTCAGGAAACATTTTTCACCCAGTCTTGATGATACTTCCATTTAATGATCAGTACACCAATCCCACTTGGCTCACCAAATTTCATTCTTCTAGGTTAAACCGTTCCTTTGCAATACCCGTTTTCATGTTTAGTTTCACTCTGTTTTCTCCTATATGGATACATGTAGTTGGAACTCTAAATCAAACACGGTTTGTGCTAGCTCTTTGAAACTTGGCACAATAATGTAGTTTCCAAGTTCTATCGCTATGGTTTTGTGTGCTATTGAAGTAGCCCCAAGCAGAGACTGACAAGAATCCCTTTCATAGAAAGGGGTTGCCAGGCTTCCAAAAAACTGCGAGTTTCCTGAAATCTCAGCAAACATTTTTTCACCCAATCTTGATGATACTGGCAGGTAGTGATCAGTACACCAATCCCACTTGGCTCACCAAATTTTCGTTCTTCTAGGTTAAACCGTTCCTTTGCAATAACCGTTTTCATGTTTAGGTTTCACTGTGTTTTCTCCTATATGGATACATGTAGTTGGAACTCTAAATCAAACACGGTTTTGCTAGCTCTTTGAAACTTGGCACAATAATGTAGTTCCAAGTTCTATCACTATGGTTTGTGTGCTATTGAAGTAGCCCCAAGCAGAGACTGACGAGAATCACTTTCATTGAAAGGGGTTGCCAGGCTTCCAAAAACTGCGAGTTTCCTGAAATCTCAGGAAACATTTTTTCACCCAGTCTTGATGATACTTCCATTTAATGATCAGTACACCAATCCCACTTGGCTCACCAAATTCGTTCTTCTAGGTTAAACCGTTCCTTTGTAATACCCGTTTTCTTATTTAGGTTTCACTCTGTTTTCTCCTATATGGATACATGTAGTTGGAACTCTAAATCAAACACGGTTTGTGCTAGCTCTTTGAAACTTGGCACAATAATGTAGTTCCACGTTCTATCACTATGGTTTGTGTGCTATTGAAGTAGCCCCAAGCAGAGACTGACGAGAATCCCTTTCATAGAAAGGGGTTGCCTTGGCTTCCAAAAAACTGCGAGTTTCCTGAAATCTCAGCAAACATTTTTCACCCAATCTTGATGATACTTGCAGGTAGTGATCAGTACACCAATCCCACTTTGCTCACCAAATTTCGTTCTTCTAGGTTAAACCGTTCCTTTTCAGTAACCGTTTTCATGTTTAGGTTTCACTGTGTTCTCTTCTATATGGATACATGTTGTTGGAACTCTAAATCAAACACGGTTTGTCCAAGCTCTTTGAAACTTGGCACAATAATGTAGTTCCAAGTTCTATCGCTATGGTTTGTGTGCTATTGAAGTAGCCCCAAGCAGAGTCTGACGAGAATCACTTTCATTGAAAGGGGTTGCCAGGCTTCCAGAAAAATGCGAGTTTCCTGAAATCTCAGCAAACATTTTTTCACCCAGTGTTGATGATACTTCCATTTAATGATCAGTACACCAATCCCACTTGGCTCACCAAATTTCGTTCTTCTAGGTTAAACCGTTCCTTTGCAATACCCGTGTTCATGTTTAGGTTTCACTCTGTTTTCTACTATATGGATACATGTAGTTGGAACTCTAAATCAAACACGGTTTGTGCTAGCTCTTTGAAACTTGGCACAATAATGTTGTTCCACGTTCTATTGCTATGGTTTGTGTGCTATTGAAGTAGCCCCAAGCAGAGACTGACGAAAATCCCTTTCATTGATAGGGGTTTCCAAGCATCCAAAAAACTGCGAGTTTCCTGAAATCTCAGCAAACATTTTTTCACAAAATCTTGATGATACTTCCATTTAATGATCAGTACACCAATCCCACTTGGCTCACCAAATTTCGTTCTTCTACGTTAAACCGTTCCTTTGCAGTAACCGTTTTCATGTTTAGATTTCACTCTGTTTTCTCCTATATGGATACATGTAGTTGGAACTCTAAATCAAACACGGTTTGTGCTAGCTCTTTGAAACTTGGCACAATAATGTAGTTCCAAGTTCTATCACTGTGGTTTGTGTGCTATTGTAGTAGCCCCAAGCAGAGACTGACGAGAATCACTGTCATTGAATGGGTGCCAGGCTTCCAAAAAACTGCGAGTTTTCCTGAAATCTCAGCAAACATTTTTTCACCCAATCTTGATGATATTTCCATTTAATGATCAGTACACCAATCCCACTTGGCTCACCAAATTTCGTTCTTCTAGTTTAAACCGTTCCTTTGCAATAACCGTTTTCATGTTTAGGTTTCACTGTGTTTTCTCCTATATGGATTACATGTAGTTGGAACTCTAAATCAAACACGGTTTGTGGTAGCTCTTTGAAACTTGGCACAATAATGTAGTTCCAAGTTCTATCGCTATGGTTTGTGTGCTATTGAAGTAGCCCCTAGCAGAGACTGACGAGAATCCCTTTCATTAAAAGGGGTTGCCAAGCTTCCAAAAAACTGCGAGTTTCCTGAAAATCTCAGCAAACATTTTTTCACCCAATCTTGATGATACTTGCAGGTAGTGATCAGTACACCAATCCCACTTGGCTCACCAAATTTCGTTCTTCTACGTTAAACCGTTCCTTTGCAATAACCGTTTTCATGTTTAGGTTTCAATGTGTTTTCTCCTATATGGATACATGTAGTTGGAACTCGAAATCAAACACGGTTTGTGCTAGCTCTTTGAAACTTGGCACAATAATGTAGTTCCAAGTTCTATCACTATGGTTTGTGTGCTATTGAAGTAGCCCCAAGCAGAGACTGACGAGAATCACTTTCATTGAAAGGGGTTGCCAGGCTTCCAAAAAACTGCGAGTTTCCTGAAATCTCAGCAAACATTTTTTCACCCAGTCTTGATGATACTTCCATTTAATGATCAGTACACCAATCCCACTTGGCTCACCAAATTTCGTTCTTCTAGGTTAAACCGTTCCTTTGCAATACCCGTTTCCTTATTTAGGTTTCACTCTGTTTTCTCCTATATGGATACATGTAGTTGGAACTCTAAATCAAACACGGTTTGTGCTAGCTCTTTGAAACTTGGCACAATAATGTAGTTCCATGTTCTATCACTATGGTTTGTGTGCTATTGAAGTAGCCCCAAGCAGAGACTGACAAGAATCCTTTTCATTGAAAGGGGTTGCCAAGCTTCCAAAAAACTACGAGTTTCCTGAAATCTCAGCAAACATTTTTTCACCCAATCTTGATGATACTTCCATTTAATGATCAGTACACCAATCCCACTTGGCTCACCAAATTTCTTTCTTCTAGGTTAAACCGTTCCTTTGCAGTAACCGTTTTCATGTTTAGGTTTCACTCTGTTTTCTCCTATATGGATACATGTAGTTGGAACTCTAAATCAAACACGGGTTGTGCTAGCTCTTTGAAACTTGGCACAATAATGTAGTTCCAAGTTCTATCGCTATGGTTTGTGTGCTATTGAAGTAGCCCCAAGTAGAGACTGACGAGAATCCCTTTCATTGAAAGGGGTTGCCAAGCTTCCAAAAAACTACGAGTTTCCTGAAATCTCAGCAAACATTTTTTCACCCAGTCTTGATGATACTTCCATTTAATGATCAGTACACCATTCCCACTTGGCTCACCAAATTTCATTCTTCTAGGTTAAAACCGTTCCTTTGCAGTAACCGTTTTCATGTTTAGGTTTCACTCTGTTTTCTATATGGATACATGTAGTTGGGACTCTAAATCAAAGACGATTTGTGCTAGCTCTTTGAAACTTGGCACAATAATGTAGTTCCAAGTTCTATCACTATGGTTTGTGTGCTATTGAAGTAGCCCCAAGCAGAGAGAGACGAGAATCACTTTCATTGAATGGGGTTGCCAGGCTTCCAAAAAACTGCGAGTTTCCTGAAATCTCAGCAAACATTTTGTCACCCAGTCTTGATGATACTTCCATTTAATGATCAGTACACCAATCCCACTTGGCTCACCAAATTTCGTTCTTCTAGGTTAAACCGTTCCTTTTGCAATACCCGTTTTCATGTTTAGGTTTCACTCTGTTTTCTCCTATATGGATACATATAGTTGGAACTCTAAATCAAACACGGTTTGTGCTAGCTCTTTGAAACTTGGCACAATAATGTAGTTCCACGTTCTATCGCTATGGTTTGTGTGCTATTGAAGTAGCCCCAAGCAGAGACTGAGGAGAATCCCTTTCATTGAAAGGGGTTGCCAAGCTTCCAAAAAACTGCGAGTTTCCTGAAATCTCAGCAAACATTTTTTCACAAAATCTTGATGATACTTCCATTTAATGATCAGTACACCAATCCCACTTGGCTCACCAAATTTCGTTCTTCTAGGTTAAACCGTTCCTTTGCAGTAACCGTTTTCATGTTTAGATTTCACTCTGTTTTCTCCTATATGCATATATGTAGTTGGAACTCTAAATCAAACACGGTTTGTGCTAGCTCTTTGAAACTTGGCACAATAATGTAGTTCCAAGTTCTATCGCTATGGTTTGTGTGCTATTGAAGTAGCCCCAAGCAGAGACTGACGAGAATGCCTTTCATTGAAAGGGGTTGCCAAGCTTCCAAAAAACTACGAGTTTCCTGAAATCTCAGCAAACATTTTTTCACAAAATCTTGATGATACTTCCATTTAATGATCAGTACACCAATCCCACTTGGCTCACCAAATTTCGTTCTTCTAGGTTAAACCGTTCCTTTGCAATACCCGTGTTCATGTTTAGGTTTCACTCTGTTTTCTACTATATGGATACATGTAGTTGGAACTCTAAATCAAACACGGTTTGTGCTAGCTCTTTGAAACTTGGCACAATAATGTTGTTCCACGTTCTATTGCTATGGTTTGTGTGCTATTGAAGTAGCCCCAAGCAGAGACTGACGAAAATCCCTTTCATTGATAGGGGTTTCCAAGCATCCAAAAAACTGCGAGTTTCCTGAAATCTCAGCAAACATTTTTTCACAAAATCTTGATGATACTTCCATTTAATGATCAGTACACCAATCCCACTTGGCTCACCAAATTTCGTTCTTCTACGTTAAACCGTTCCTTTGCAGTAACCGTTTTCATGTTTAGATTTCACTCTGTTTTCTCCTATATGGATACATGTAGTTGGAACTCTAAATCAAACACGGTTTGTGCTAGCTCTTTGAAACTTGGCACAATAATGTAGTTCCAAGTTCTATCACTGTGGTTTGTGTGCTATTGTAGTAGCCCCAAGCAGAGACTGACGAGAATCACTGTCATTGAATGGGGTGCCAGGCTTCCAAAAAACTGCGAGTTTCCTGAAATCTCAGCAAACATTTTTTCACCCAATCTTGATGATATTTCCATTTAATGATCAGTACACCAATCCCACTTGGCTCACCAAATTTCGTTCTTCTAGTTTAAACCGTTCCTTTGCAATAACCGTTTTCATGTTTAGGTTTCACTGTGTTTTCTCCTATATGGATACATGTAGTTGGAACTCTAAATCAAACACGGTTTGTGGTAGCTCTTTGAAACTTGGCACAATAATGTAGTTCCAAGTTCTATCGCTATGGTTTGTGTGCTATTGAAGTAGCCCCTAGCAGAGACTGACGAGAATCCCTTTCATTAAAAGGGGTTGCCAAGCTTCCAAAAAACTGCGAGTTTCCTGAAATCTCAGCAAACATTTTTTCACCCAATCTTGATGATACTTGCAGGTAGTGATCAGTACACCAATCCCACTTGGCTCACCAAATTTCGTTCTTCTACGTTAAACCGTTCCTTTGCAATAACCGTTTCATGTTTAGGTTTCAATGTGTTTTCTCCTATATGGATACATGTAGTTGGAACTCGAAATCAAACACGGTTTGTGCTAGCTCTTTGAAACTTGGCACAATAATGTAGTTCCAAGTTCTATCACTATGGTTTGTGTGCTATTGAAGTAGCCCCAAGCAGAGACTGACGAGAATCACTTTCATTGAAAGGGGTTACCAGGCTTCCAAAAAACTGCGAGTTTCCTGAAATCTCAGCAAACATTTTTTCACCCAGTCTTGATGATACTTCCATTTAATGATCAGTACACCAATCCCACTTGGCTCACCAAATTTCGTTCTTCTAGGTTAAACCGTTCCTTTGCAATACCCGTTTTCTTATTTAGGTTTCACTCTGTTTTCTCCTATATGGATACATGTAGTTGGAACTCTAAATCAAACACGGTTTGTGCTAGCTCTTTGAAACTTGGCACAATAATGTAGTTCCACGTTCTATCACTATGGTTTGTGTGCTATTGAAGTAGCCCCAAGCAGAGACTGACAAGAATCCTTTTCATTGAAAGGGGTTGCCAAGCTTCCAAAAAACTACGAGTTTCCTGAAATCTCAGCAAACATTTTTTCACCCAATCTTGATGATACTTCCATTTAATGATCAGTACACCAATCCCACTTGGCTCACCAAATTTCTTTCTTCTAGGTTAAACCGTTCCTTTGCAGTAACCGTTTTCATGTTTAGGTTTCACTCTGTTTTCTCCTATATGGATACATGTAGTTGGAACTCTAAATCAAACACGGGTTGTGCTAGCTCTTTGAAACTTGGCACAATAATGTAGTTCCAAGTTCTATCGCTATGGTTTGTGTGCTATTGAAGTAGCCCCAAGTAGAGACTGACGAGAATCCCTTTCATTGAAAGGGGTTGCCAAGCTTCCAAAAAACTACGAGTTTCCTGAAATCTCAGCAAACATTTTTTCACCCAGTCTTGATGATACTTCCATTTAATGATCAGTACACCATTCCCACTTGGCTCACCAAATTTCATTCTTCTAGGTTAAACCGTTCCTTTGCAGTAACCGTTTTCATGTTTAGGTTTCACTCTGTTTTCTCCTATATGGATACATGTAGTTGGAACTCTAAATCAAACACGGTTTGTGCTAGCTCTTTGAAATTGGCACAATAATGTAGTTCCAAGTTCTATCGCTATGGTTTGTGTGCTATTGAAGTAGCCCCAAGCAGAGACTGACAAGAATCCCTTTCATAGAAAGGGGTTGCCAGGCTTCAAAAAAACTGCGAGTTTCCTGAAATCTCAGCAAACATTTTTTCACCCAATCTTGATGATGCTTGCAGGTAGTGATCAGTACACCAATCCCACTTGGCTCACCAAATTTCGTTCTTCTAGGTTAAACCGTTCCTTTGCAATAACCGTTTTCATGTTTAGGTTTCACTGTGTTTTCTCCTATATGGATACATGTAGTTGGAACTCTAAATCAAACACGGTTTTGCTAGCTCTTTGAAACTTGGCACAATAATGTAGATCCAAGTTCTATCACTATGGTTTGTGTGCTATTGAAGTAGCCCCAAGCAGAGACTGACGAGAATCACTTTCATTGAAAGGGGTTGCCAGGCTTCCAAAAAACTGCGAGTTTCCTGAAATCTCAGGAAACATTTTTTCACCCAGTCTTGATGATACTTCCATTTAATGATCAGTACACCAATCCCACTTGGCTCACCAAATTTCATTCTTCTAGGTTAAACCGTTCCTTTGCAATACCCGTTTTCATGTTTAGGTTTCACTCTGTTTTCTCCTATATGGATACATGTAGTTGGAACTCTAAATCAAACACGGTTTGTGCTAGCTCTTTGAAACTTGGCACAATAATGTAGTTCCAAGTTCTATCGCTATGGTTTGTGTGCTATTGAAGTAGCCCCAAGCAGAGACTGACAAGAATCCCTTTCATAGAAAGGGGTTGCCAGGCTTCCAAAAAACTGCGAGTTTCCTGAAATCTCAGCAAACATTTTTTCACCCAATCTTGATGATACTTGCAGGTAGTGATCAGTACACCAATCCCACTTGGCTCACCAAATTTCGTTCTTCTAGGTTAAACCGTTCCTTTGCAATAACCGTTTTCATGTTTAGGTTTCACTGTGTTTTCTCCTATATGGATACATGTAGTTGGAACTCTAAATCAAACACGGTTTTGCTAGCTCTTTGAAACTTGGCACAATAATGTAGATCCAAGTTCTATCACTATGGTTTGTGTGCTATTGAAGTAGCCCCAAGCAGAGACTGACGAGAATCACTTTCATTGAAAGGGGTTGCCAGGCTTCCAAAAAACTGCGAGTTTCCTGAAATCTCAGCAAACATTTTTTCACCCAGTCTTGATGATACTTCCATTTAATGATCAGTACACCAATCCCACTTGGCTCACCAAATTTCGTTCTTCTAGGTTAAACCGTTCCTTTGCAATACCCGTTTTCATGTTTAGGTTTCACTGTGTTTTCTCCGATATGGATACATGTAGTTGGAACTCTAAATCAAACACGGTTTGTGCTAGCTCTTTGAAACTTGGCACAATAATGCAGTTCCAAGTTCTATCGCTATGGTTTGTGTGCTATTGAAGTAGCCCCAAGCAGAGACTAACGAGAATCCCTATCATAGAAAGGGGTTGCCAGGCTTCCAAAAAACTGCGAGTTTCCTGAAATCTCAGCAAACATTTTTTCACCCAATCTTGATGATACTTCCATTTAATGATCAGTACACCAATCCCACTTGCCTCACCAAATTTCATTCTTCTAGGTTAAACCGTTCCTTTCCAGAAACCGTTTTCATGTTTAGGTTTCACTCTGTTTTCTCCTATATGGATACATATTTGGAACTCTAAATCAAACACGGTTTGTGCTAGCTCTTTGAAACTTGGCACAATAATGTAGTTCCAAGTTCTATCGCTATGGTTTGTGTGCTATTGAAGTAGCCCCAAGCAGAGACTGACGAGAATCCCTTTCATTGAAAGGGGTTGCCAAGCTTCCAAAAAACTGCGAGTTTCCTGAAATCTCAGCAAACATTTTTTCACCCAATCTTGATGATACTTGCAGGTAGTGATCAGTACACGAATCTCACTTGGCTCACTAAATTTCGTTCTTCTAGGTTAAACCGTTCCTTTGCAGTAACCGTTTTCATATTTAGGTTTCACTCTGTTTTCTCCTATATGGATACATGTAGTTGGAACTCTAAATCAAACACGGTTTGTGCTAGCTCTTTGAAACGTGGCACAATAATGTAGTTCCAAGTTCTATCGCCATGGTTTCTGTGCTATTGAAGTAGCCCCAAGCAGAGACTGACGAGAATCACTTTCATTGAAAGGGGTTGCCAGGCTTCCAAAAAACTGCGAGTTTCCTGAAATCTCAGGAAACATTTTTTCACCCAGTCTTGATGATACTTCCATTTAATGATCAGTACACCAATCCCACTTGGCTCACCAAATTTCATTCTTCTAGGTTAAACCGTTCCTTTGCAATACCCGTTTTCATGTTTAGGTTTCACTGTGTTTTCTCCTATATGGATACATGTAGTTGGAACTCTAAATCAAACACGGTTTGTGCTAGCTCTTTGAAACTTGGCACAATAATGTAGTTCCAAGTTCTATCGCTATGGTTTGTGTGCTATTGAAGTAGCCCCAAGCAGAGACTGACAAGAATCCCTTTCATAGAAAGGGGTTGCCAGGCTTCCAAAAAACTGCGAGTTTCCTGAAATCTCAGCAAACATTTTTTCACCCAATCTTGATGATACTTGCAGGTAGTGATCAGTACACCAATCCCACTTGGCTCACCAAATTTCGTTCTTCTAGGTTAAACCGTTCCTTTGCAATAACCGTTTTCATGTTTAGGTTTCACTGTGTTTTCTCCTATATGGATACATGTAGTTGGAACTCTAAATCAAACACGGTTTTGCTAGCTCTTTGAAACTTGGCACAATAATGTAGTTCCAAGTTCTATCACTATGGTTTGTGTGCTATTGAAGTAGCCCCAAGCAGAGACTGACGAGAATCACTTTCATTGAAAGGGGTTGCCAGGCTTCCAAAAAACTGCGAGTTTCCTGAAATCTCAGGAAACATTTTTTCACCCAGTCTTGATGATACTTCCATTTAATGATCAGTACACCAATCCCACTTGGCTCACCAAATTTCGTTCTTCTAGGTTAAACCGTTCCTTTGCAATACCCGTTTTCTTATTTAGGTTTCACTCTGTTTTCTCCTATATGGATACATGTAGTTGGAACTCTAAATCAAACACGGTTTGTGCTAGCTCTTTGAAACTTGGCACAATAATGTAGTTCCACGTTCTATCACTATGGTTTGTGTGCTATTGAAGTAGCCCCAAGCAGAGACTGACGAGAATCCCTTTCATAGAAAGGGGTTGCCTGGCTTCCAAAAAACTGCGAGTTTCCTGAAATCTCAGCAAACATTTTTTCACCCAATCTTGATGATACTTGCAGGTAGTGATCAGTACACCAATCCCACTTGGCTCACCAAATTTCGTTCTTCTAGGTTAAACCGTTCCTTTGCAATAACCGTTTTCATGTTTAGGTTTCTCTGTGTTTTCTCCTATATGGATACATGTAGTTGGAACTCTAAATCAAACACGGTTTGTGCTAGCTCTTTGAAACTTGGCACAATAATGTAGTTCCAAGTTCTATCGCCACGGTTTCTGTGCTATTGAAGTAGCCCCAAGCAGAGACTGACGAGAATCACTTTCATTGAAAGGGGTTTCCAGGCTTTCAAAAAACTGCGAGTTTCCTGAAATCTCAGGAAACATTTTTTCACCCAATCTTGATGATACTTGCAGGTAGTGATCAGTACACCAATCCCACTTGGCTCACCAAATTTCTTTCTTCTAGGTTAAACCTTTCCTTTGCAGTAACCGTTTTCATGTTTAGGATTCACTCTGTTTTCTCCTATATGGATACATGTAGTTGGAACTCTAAATCAAACGCGGGTTGTGCTAGCTCTTTGAAACTTGGCACAATAATGTAGTTCCAAGTTCTATCGCTATGGTTTGTGTGCTATTGAAGTAGCCCCAAGTAGAGACTGACGAGAATCCCTTTCATTGAAAGGGGTTGCCAAGCTTCCAAAAAACTACGAGTTTCCTGAAATCTCAGCAAACATTTTTTCACCCAATCTTGATGATACTTGCAGGTAGTGATCAGTACACGAATCTCACTCGGCTCACTAAATTTCGTTCTTCTACGTTAAACCGTTCCTTTGCAGTAACCGTTTTCATGTTTAGGTTTCACTGTGTTTTCTCCTATATGGATACATGTAGTTGGAACTCTAAATCAAACACGGTTTGTGCTAGCTCTTTGAAACTTGGCACAATAATGTACTTCCAAGTTCTATCGCTATGGTTTGTGTGCTATTGAAGTAGCCCCAAGCAGAGACTGACGAGAATCCCTTTCATTGAAAGGGGTTGCCAAGCTTCCAAAAAACTGCGAGTTTCCTGAAATCTCAGCAAACATTTTTTCACCCAATCTTCATGATACTTGCAGGTAGTGATCAGTACACGAATCTCACTTGGCTCACTAAATTTCGTTCTTCTACGTTAAACCGTTCCTTTGCAGTAACCGTTTTCATATTTAGGTTTCACTCTGTTTTCTCCTATATGGATACATGTAGTTGGAACTCTAAATCAAACACGGTTTGTGCTAGCTCTTTGAAACGTGGCACAATAATGTAGTTCCAAGTTCTATCGCCATGGTTTCTGTGCTATTGAAGTAGCCCCAAGCAGAGACTGACGAGAATCACTTTCATTGAAAGGGGTTGCCAGGCTTCCAAAAAACTGCGAGTTTCCTGAAATCTCAGGAAACATTTTTTCACCCAGTCTTGATGATACTTCCATTTAATGATCAGTACACCAATCCCACTTGGCTCACCAAATTTCATTCTTCTAGGTTAAACCGTTCCTTTGCAATACCCGTTTTCATGTTTAGGTTTCACTGTGTTTTCTCCTATATGGATACATGTAGTTGGAACTCTAAATCAAACACGGTTTGTGCTAGCTCTTTGAAACTTGGCACAATAATGTAGTTCCAAGTTCTATCGCTATGGTTTGTGTGCTATTGAAGTAGCCCCAAGCAGAGACTGACAAGAATCCCTTTCATAGAAAGGGGTTGCCAGGCTTCCAAAAAACTGCGAGTTTCCTGAAATCTCAGCAAACATTTTTTCACCCAATCTTGATGATACTTGCAGGTAGTGATCAGTACACCAATCCCACTTGGCTCACCAAATTTCGTTCTTCTAGGTTAAACCGTTCCTTTGCAATAACCGTTTTCATGTTTAGGTTTCACTGTGTTTTCTCCTATATGGATACATGTAGTTGGAACTCTAAATCAAACACGGTTTTGCTAGCTCTTTGAAACTTGGCACAATAATGTAGTTCCAAGTTCTATCACTATGGTTTGTGTGCTATTGAAGTAGCCCCAAGCAGAGACTGACGAGAATCACTTTCATTGAAAGGGGTTGCCAGGCTTCCAAAAAACTGCGAGTTTCCTGAAATCTCAGGAAACATTTTTTCACCCAGTCTTGATGATACTTCCATTTAATGATCAGTACACCAATCCCACTTGGCTCACCAAATTTCGTTCTTCTAGGTTAAACCGTTCCTTTGCAATACCCGTTTTCTTATTTAGGTTTCACTCTGTTTTCTCCTATATGGATACATGTAGTTGGAACTCTAAATCAAACACGGTTTGTGCTAGCTCTTTGAAACTTGGCACAATAATGTAGTTCCACGTTCTATCACTATGGTTTGTGTGCTATTGAAGTAGCCCCAAGCAGAGACTGACGAGAATCCCTTTCATAGAAAGGGGTTGCCTGGCTTCCAAAAAACTGCGAGTTTCCTGAAATCTCAGCAAACATTTTTTCACCCAATCTTGATGATACTTGCAGGTAGTGATCAGTACACCAATCCCACTTGGCTCACCAAATTTCGTTCTTCTAGGTTAAACCGTTCCTTTGCAATAACCGTTTTCATGTTTAGGTTTCTCTGTGTTTTCTCCTATTACATGTAGTTGGAACTCTAAATCAAACACGGGTTTGTGCTAGCTCTTTGAAACTTGGCACAATAATGTAGTTCCAAGTTCTATCGCCACGGTTTCTGTGCTATTGAAGTAGCCCCAAGCAGAGACTGACGAGAATCACTTTCATTGAAAGGGGTTTCCAGGCTTTCAAAAAAACTGCGAGTTTCCTGAAATCTCAGGAAACATTTTTTCACCCAATCTTGATGATACTTGCAGGTAGTGATCAGTACACCAATCCCACTTGGCTCACCAAATTTCTTTCTTCTAGGTTAAACCTTTCCTTTGCAGTAACCGTTTTTCATGTTTAGGATTCACTCTGTTTTCTCCTATATGGATACATGTAGTTGGCACTCTAAATCAAACGCGGGTTGTGCTAGCTCTTTGAAACTTGGCACAATAAAGTAGTTCCAAGTTCTATCGCTATGGTTTGTGTGCTATTGAAGTAGCCCCCAAGTAGAGACTGACGAGAATCCCTTTCATTGAAAGGGGTTGCCAAGCTTCCAAAAAACTACGAGTTTCCTGAAATCTCAGCAAACATTTTTTCACCCAATCTTGATGATACTTGCAGGTAGTGATCAGTACACGAATCTCACTCGGCTCACTAAATTTCGTTCTTCTACGTTAAACCGTTTCCTTTGCAGTAACCGTTTTCATGTTTAGGTTTCACTGTGTTTTCTCCTATATGGATACATGTAGTTGGAACTCTAAATCAAACACGGTTTGTGCTAGCTCTTTGAAACTTGGCACAATAATGTACTTCCAAGTTCTATCGCTATGGTTTGTGTGCTATTGAAGTAGCCCCCAAGCAGAGACTGACGAGAATCCCTTTCATTGAAAGGGGTTGCCAAGCTTCCAAAAAACTGCGAGTTTCCTGAAATCTCAGCAAACATTTTTCACCCAATCTTCATGATACTTGCAGGTAGTGATCAGTACACGAATCTCACTTGGCTCACTAAATTTCGTTCTTCTAGGTTAAACCGTTCCTTTGCAGTAACCGTTTTCATGTTTAGGTTTCACTCTGTTTTCTCCTATATGGATACATGTAGTTGGAACTCTAAATCAAACACGGTTTGTGCTAGCTCTTTGAAACTTGGCACCAATAATGTAGTTCCAAGTTCTATCGCTATGGTTTGTGTGCTATTGAAGTAGCCCCAAGCAGAGACTGACAAGAATCCCTTTCATAGAAAGGGGTTGCCAGGCTTCCAAAAAACTGCGAGTTTCCTGAAATCTCAGCAAACATTTTTTCACCCAATCTTGATGATACTTGCAGGTAGTGATCAGTACACCAATCCCACTTGGCTCACCAATTTCGTTCTTCTAGGTTAAACCGTTCCTTTGCAATAACCGTTTTCATGTTTAGGTTTCACTGTGGTTTTCTCCTATATGGATACATGTAGTTGGAACTCTAAATCAAACACGGTTTTGCTAGCTCTTTGAAACTTGGCACAATAATGTAGATCCAAGTTCTATCACTATGGTTTGGTGTGCTATTGAAGTAGCCCCAAGCAGAGACTGACGAGAATCACTTTCATTGAAAGGGGTTGCCAGGCTTCCAAAAAACTGCGAGTTTCCTGAAATCTCAGCAAACATTTTTCACCCAGTCTTGATGATACTTCCATTTAATGATCAGTACACCAATCCCACTTGGCTCACCAAATTTCGTTCTTCTAGTTAAACCGTTCCTTTTGCAATACCCGTTTTCATGTTTAGGTTTCACTGTGTTTTCTCCGATATGGATACATGTAGTTGGAATCTCTAAATCAAACACGGTTTGTGCTAGCTCTTTGAAACTTGGCACAATAATGCAGTTCCAAGTTCTATCGCTATGGTTTGTGTGCTATTGAAGTAGCCCCAAGCAGAGACTAACGAGAATCCCTATCATAGAAAGGGGTTGCCAGGCTTCCAAAAAACTGCGAGTTTCCTGAAATCTCAGCAAACATTTTTTCACCAATCTTGATGATACTTCCATTTTAATGATCAGTACACCAATCCCACTTGCCTCACCAAATTTCATGCTTCTAGGTTAAACCGTTCCTTTCCAGAAACCGTTTTCATGTTTAGGTTTCACTCTGTTTTCTCCTATATGGATACATATTTGGAACTCTAAATCAAACACGGTTTGTGCTAGCTCTTTGAATCTTGGCACAATAATGTAGTTCAAGTTCTATCGCTATGGTTTGTGTGCTATTGAAGTAGCCCCAAGCAGAGACTGACGAGAATCCCTTCATTGAAAGGGGTTGCCAAGCTTCCAAAAAACTGCGAGTTCTGAAATCTCAGCAAACATTTTTTCAACCAATCTTGATGATACTTGCAGGTAGTGATCAGTACACGAATCTCACTTGGCTCATCTAAATTTCGTTCTTCTAGGTTAAACCGTTCCTTTGCAGTAACCGTTTTCATATTTAGGTTTCACTCTGTTTTCTCTATATGGATACATGTAGTTGGAACTCTAAATCAAACACGGTTTGTGCTAGCTCTTTGAAACGTGGCACAATAATGTAGTTCCAAGTTCTATCGCCATGGTTTCTGTGCTATTGAAGTAGCCCCCAAGCAGAGACTGACGAGAATCACTTTCATTGAAAGGGGTTGCCAGGCTTCCAAAAACTGCGAGTTTCCTGAAATCTCAGAAACATTTTTTCACCCAGTCTTGATGATACTTCCATTTAATGATCAGTACACCAATCCCACTTGGCTCACCAAATTTCATTTCTTCTAGGTTAAACCGTTCCTTTGCAATACCCGTTTTCATGTTTAGGTTTCACTCTGTTTTCTCCTATATGGATACATGTAGTTGGAACTCTAAATCAAACACGGTTTGTGCTAGCTCTTTGAAACTTGGCACAATAATGTAGTTCCAAGTTCTATTCGCTATGGTTTGTGTGCTATTGAAGTAGCCCCAAGCAGAGACTGACAAGAATCCCTTTCATAGAAAGGGGTTGCCAGGCTTCCAAAAACTGCGAGTTTCCTGAAATCTCAGCAAACATTTTTTCACCCAATCTTGATGATACTTGCAGGTAGTGATCAGTACACCATTCCCACTTGGCTCACCAAATTTCGTTCTTCTAGGTTAAACCGTTCCTTTGCAATAACCGTTTTAATGTTTATGTTTCACTGTGTTTTCTCCTATATGGATACATGTAGTTGGAACTCTAAATCAAACACGGTTTTGCTAGCTCTTTGAAACTTGGCACAATAATGTAGTTCCAAGTTCTATCACTATGGTTTGTGTGCTATTGAAGTAGCCCCAAGCAGAGACTGACGAAGAATCACTTTCATTGAAAGGGGTTGCCAGGCTTCCAAAAAACTGCAGAGTTCCTGAAATCTCAGGAAACATTTTTTCACCCAGTCTTGAATGATACTTCCATTTAATGATCAGTACACCAATCCCACTTGGCTCACCAAATTTCGTTCTTCTAGGTTAAACCGTTTCCTTTGCAATACCCGTTTTCTTATTTAGGTTTCACTCTGTTTTTCTCCTATATGGATACATGTAGTTGGAACTCTAAATCACACACGGTTTTGCTAGCTCTTTGAAACTTGCACAATAATGTAGTTCCAAGTTCTATCACTATGGTTTGTGTGCTATTGAAGTAGCCCCAAGCAGAGACTGACGAGAATCACTTTCATTGAAAGGGGTTTCCAGGCTTTCAAAAACTGCGAGTTTCCTGAAATCTCAGGAAACATTTTTTCACCCAATCTTGATGATACTTGCAGGTAGTGATCAGTACACCAATCCCACTTGGCTCACCAAATTTCTTTCTTCTAGGTTAAACCTTTCCTTTGCAGTAACCGTTTTTCATGTTTAGGATTCACTCATGTTTTCTCCTATATGGATACATGTAGTTGGAACTCTAAATCAACGCGGGTTGTGCTAGCTCTTTGAAACTTGGCACAATAATGTAGTTCCAAGTTCTATCGCTATGGTTTGTGTGCTATTGAAGTAGCCCCAAGTAGAGACTGACGAGAATCCCTTCATTGAAAGGGTGCCAAGCTTCCAAAAAACTACGAGTTTCCTGAAATCTCAGCAAACATTTTTTCACCCAATCTTGATGATACTTGCAGGTAGTGATCAGTACACGAATCTCACTCGGCTCACTAAATTTCGTTCTTCTACGTTAAACCGTTCCTTTGCAGTAACCGTTTCATGTTTAGGTTTCACTGTGTTTCTCCTATATGGATACATGTAGTTGGAACTCTAAATCAAACACGGTTTGTGCTAGCTCTTTGAAACTTGGCACAATAATGTACTTCCAAGTTCTATCGCTATGGTTTGTGTGCTATTGAAGTAGCCCCAAGCAGAGACTGACGAGAATCCCTTTCATTGAAAGGGGTTGCCAAGCTTCCAAAAAACTGCGAGTTTCCCTGAAATCTCAGCAAACATTTTTTCACCCAATCTTCATGATACTTGCAGGTAGTGATCAGTACACGAATCTCACTTGGCTCACTAAATTTCGTTCTTCTAGGTTAAACCGTTCTTTGCAGTAACCGTTTTCATGTTTAGTTTCACTCTGTTTTCTCCTATATGGATACATGTAGTTGGAACTCTAAATCAAACACGGTTTGTGCTAGCTCTTTGAAACTTGGCACATAATGTAGTTCCAAGTTCTATCGCTATGGTTTGTGTGCTATTGAAGTAGCCCCAAGCAGAGACTGACAAGAATCCCTTTCATAGAAAGGGGTTGCCAGGCTTCCAAAAAACTGCGAGTTTCCTGAAATCTCAGCAAACATTTTTCACCCAGTCTTGATGATACTTCCATTAATGATCAGTACACCATTCCCACTTGGCTCACCAAATTTCATTCTTCTAGGTTAAACCGTTCCTTTGCAGTAACCGTTTTCATGTTTAGGTTTCACTCTGTTTTCTCCTATATGGATACATGTATTTGGAACTCTAAATCAAACACGGTTTGTGCTAGCTCTTTGAAATTGCACAATAATGTAGTTCCAAGTTCTATCGCTATGGTTTTGTGTGCTATTGAAGTAGCCCCAAGCAGAGACTGACAAGAATCCCTTTCATAGAAAGGGGTTGCCAGGCTTCAAAAAAACTGCGAGTTTCCTGAAATCTCAGCAAACATTTTTTCACCCAATCTTGATGATGCTTGCAGGTAGTGATCAGTACACCAATCCCACTTGGCTCACCAAATTTCGTTCTTCTAGGTTAAACCGTTCCTTTGCAATAACCGTTTTCATGTTTAGGTTTCACTGTGTTTTCTCCTATATGGATACATGTAGTTGGACTCTAAATCAAACACGGTTTGCTAGCTCTTTTGAAACTTGGCACAATAATGTAGATCCAAGTTCTATCACTATGGTTTGTGTGCTATTGAAGTAGCCCCAAAGGCAGAGACTGACGAGAATCACTTTCATTGAAAGGGGTTGCCAGGCTTCCAAAAAACTGCGAGTTTCCTGAAATCTCAGGAAACATTTTTTCACCCAGTCTTGATGATACTTCCATTTAATGATCAGTACACCAATCCCACTTGGCTCACCAAATTTCATTCTTCTAGGTTAAACCGTTCCTTTGCAATACCCGTTTTCATGTTTAGGTTTCACTCTGTTTTCTCCTATATGGATACATGTAGTTGGAACTCTAAATCAAACACGGTTTGTGCTAGCTCTTTGAAACTTGGCACAATAATGTAGTTCCAAGTTCTATCGCTATGGTTTGTGTGCTATTGAAGTAGCCCCAAGCAGAGACTGACAAGAATCCCTTTCATAGAAAGGGGTTGCCAGGCTTCCAAAAAACTGCGAGTTTCCTGAAATCTCAGCAAACATTTTTTCACCCAATCTTGATGATGCTTGCAGGTAAGTGATCAGTACACCAATCCCACTTGCTCACAAATTTCGTTCTTCTTGGTTAAACCGTTCCTTTGCAATAACCGTTTTCATGTTTAGGTTTCACTGTGTTTTCTCCTATATGGATACATGTAGTTGGAACTCTAATCAAACACGGTTTTGCTAGCTCTTTGAAACTTGGCACAATATGTAGTTCCAAGTTCTATCACTATGGTTTGTGTGCTATTGAAGTAGCCCCAAGCAGAGACTGACGAGAATCACTTTCATTGAAAGGGGTTGCCAGGCTTCCAAAAAACTGCGAGTTTCCTGAAATCTCAGGAAACATTTTTCACCCAGTCTTGATGATACTTCCATTTAATGATCAGTACACCAATCCCACTTGGCTCACCAAATTTCGTTCTTCTAGGTTAAACCGTTCCTTTGCAATACCCGTTTTCTTATTTAGGTTTCACTCTGTTTTCTCCTATATGGATACATGTAGTTGGAACTCTAAATCAAACACGGTTTGTGCTAGCTCTTTGAAACTTGGCACAATAATGTAGTTCCACGTTCTATCACTATGGTTTGTGTGCTATTGAAGTAGCCCCAAGCAGAGACTGACGAGAATCCCTTTCATAGAAAGGGGTTGCCTGGCTTCCAAAAAACTGCGAGTTTCCTGAAATCTCAGCAAACATTTTTTCACCCAATCTTGATGATACTGCAGGTAGTGGATCAGTACACCAATCCCACTTGGCTCACCAAATTTCGTTCTTCTAGGTTAAACCGTTCCTTTGCAATAACCGTTTTCATGTTTAGGTTTCTCTGTGTTTTCTCCTATATGGATACATGTAGTTGGAACTCTAAATCAAACACGGTTTGTGCTAGCTCTTTGAAACTTGGCACAATAAATGTAGTTCCAAGTTCTATCGCCACGGTTTCTGTGCTATTGAAGTAGCCCCAAGCAGAGACTGACGAGAATCACTTTCATTGAAAGGGGTTTCCAGGCTTTCAAAAAACTGCGAGTTTCCTGAAATCTCAGGAAACATTTTTTCACCCAATCTTGATGATACTTGCAGGTAGTGATCAGTACACAATCCCACTTGGCTCACCAAATTTCTTTCTTCTAGGTTAAACCTTTCCTTTGCAGTAACCGTTTTCATGTTTAGGATTCACTCTGTTTTCTCCTATATGGATACATGTAGTTGGAACTCTAAATCAAACGCGGGTTGTGCTAGCTCTTTGAAACTTGGCACAATAATGTAGTTCCAAGTTCTATCGCTATGGTTTGTGTGCTATTGAAGTAGCCCCAAGTAGAGACTGACGAGAATCCCTTTCATTGAAAGGGGTTGCCAAGCTTCCAAAAAACTACGAGTTTCCTGAAATCTCAGCAAACATTTTTTCACCCAATCTTGATGATACTTGCAGGTAGTGATCAGTACACGAATCTCACTCGGCTCACTAAATTTCGTTCTTCTACGTTAAACCGTTCCTTTGCAGTAACCGTTTTCATGTTTTAGGTTTCACTGTGTTTTCTCCTATATGGATACATGTAGTTGGAACTCTAAATCAAACACGGTTTGTGCTAGCTCTTTGAAACTTGGCACAATAATGTACTTCCAAGTTCTATCGCTATGGTTTGTGTGCTATTGAAGTAGCCCCAAGCAGAGACTGACGAGAATCCCTTTCATTGAAAGGGGTTGCCAAGCTTCCAAAAAACTGCGAGTTTCCTGAAATCTCAGCAAACATTTTTTCACCCAATCTTCATGATACTTGCAGGTAGTGATCAGTACACGAATCTCACTTGGCTCACTAAATTTCGTTCTTCTAGGTAAACCGTTCCTTTGCAGTAACCGTTTTCATGTTTAGGTTTCACTCTGGTTTTCTCCTATATGGATACATGTAGTTGGAACTCTAAATCAAACACGGTTTTGTGCTAGCTCTTTGAAACTTGGCACAATAATGTAGTTCCAAGTTCTATCGCTATGGTTTGTGTGCTATTGAAGTAGCCCCAAGCAGAGACTGACAAGAATCCCTTTCATAGAAAGGGGTTGCCAGGCTTCCAAAAAACTGCGAGTTTCCTGAAATCTCAGCAAACATTTTTTCACCCAGTCTTGATGATACTTCCATTTAATGATCAGTACACCATTCCCACTTGGCTCACCAAATTTCATTCTTCTAGGTTAAACCGTTCCTTTGCAGTAACCGTTTTCATGTTTAGGTTTCACTCTGTTTTCTCCTATATGGATACATGTATTTGGAACTCTAAATCAAACACGGTTTGTGCTAGCTCTTTGAAATTGGCACAATAATGTAGTTCCAAGTTCTATCGCTATGGTTTGTGTGCTATTGAAGTAGCCCCAAGCAGAGACTGACAAGAATCCCTTTCATAGAAAGGGGTTGCCAGGCTTCAAAAAAACTGCGAGTTTCCTGAAATCTCAGCAAACATTTTTTCACCCAATCTTGATGATGCTTGCAGGTAGTGATCAGTACACCAATCCCACTTGGCTCACCAAATTTCGTTCTTCTAGGTTAAACCGTTCCTTTGCAATAACCGTTTTCATGTTTAGGTTTCACTGTGTTTTCTCCTATATGGATACATGTAGTTGGAACTCTAAATCAAACACGGTTTTGCTAGCTCTTTGAAACTTGGCACAATAATGTAGATCCAAGTTCTATCACTATGGTTTGTGTGCTATTGAAGTAGCCCCAAGCAGAGACTGACGAGAATCACTTTCATTGAAAGGGGTTGCCAGGCTTCCAAAAAACTGCGAGTTTCCTGAAATCTCAGGAAACATTTTTTCACCCAGTCTTGATGATACTTCCATTTAATGATCAGTACACCAATCCCACTTGGCTCACCAAATTTCATTCTTCTAGGTTAAACCGTTCCTTTGCAATACCCGTTTTCATGTTTAGGTTTCACTCTGTTTTCTCCTATATGGATACATGTAGTTGGAACTCTAAATCAAACACGGTTTGTGCTAGCTCTTTGAAACTTGGCACAATAATGTAGTTCCAAGTTCTATCGCTATGGTTTGTGTGCTATTGAAGTAGCCCCAAGCAGAGACTGACAAGAATCCCTTTCATAGAAAGGGGTTGCCAGGCTTCCAAAAAACTGCGAGTTTCCTGAAATCTCAGCAAACATTTTTTCACCCAATCTTGATGATACTTGCAGGTAGTGATCAGTACACCAATCCCACTTGGCTCACCAAATTTCGTTCTTCTAGGTTAAACCGTTCCTTTGCAATAACCGTTTTCATGTTTAGTTTCACTGTGTTTTCTCCTATATGGATACATGTAGTTGGGCAACTCTAAATCAAACACGGTTTTGCTAGCTCTTTGAAACTTGGCACAATAATGTAGATCCAAGTTCTATCACTATGGTTTGTGTGCTATTGAAGTAGCCCCAAGCAGAGACTGACGAGAATCACTTTCATTGAAAGGGGTTGCCAGGCTTCCAAAAAACTGCGAGTTTCCTGAAATCTCAGGAAACATTTTTTCACCCAGTCTTGATGATACTTCCATTTAATGATCAGTACACCAATCCCACTTGGCTCACCAAATTTCGTTCTTCTAGGTTAAACCGTTCCTTTGCAATACCCGTTTTCTTATTTAGGTTTCACTCTGTTTTCTCCTATATGGATACATGTAGTTGGAACTCTAAATCAAACACGGTTTGTGCTAGCTCTTGAAACTTGGCACAATAATGTAGTTCCACGTTCTATCACTATGGTTTGTGTGCTATTGAAGTAGCCCCAAGCAGAGACTGACGAGAATCCCTTTCATAGAAAGGGGTTGCCTGGCTTCCAAAAAACTGCGAGTTTCCTGAAATCTCAGCAAACATTTTTCACCCAATCTTGATGATACTTGCAGGTAGTGATCAGTACACCAATCCCACTTGGCTCACCAAATTTCGTTCTTCTAGGTTAAACCGTTCCTTTGCAATAACCGTTTTCATGTTTAGGTTTCTCTGTGTTTTCTCCTATATGGATACATGTAGTTGGAATCTAAATCAAACACGGTTTGTGCTAGCTCTTTGAAAACTTGGCACAATAATGTAGTTCCAAGTTCTATCGCCACGGTTTCTGTGCTATTGAAGTAGCCCCAAGCAGAGACTGACGAGAATCACTTTCATTGAAAGGGGTTTCCAGGCTTTCAAAAAACTGCGAGTTTCCTGAAATCTCAGGAAACATTTTTTCACCCAATCTTGATGATACTTGCAGGTAGTGATCAGTACACCAATCCCACTTGGCTCACCAAATTTCTTTCTTCTAGGTTAAACCTTTCCTTTGCAGTAACCGTTTTCATGTTTAGGATTCACTCTGTTTTCTCTATATGGATACATGTAGTTGGAACTCTAAATCAAACGCGGGTTGTGCTAGCTCTTTGAAACTTGGCACAATAATGTAGTTCCAAGTTCTTATCGCTATGGTTTGTGTGCTATTGAAGTAGCCCCAAGTAGAGACTGACGAGAAATCCCTTTCATTGAAAGGGGTTGCCAAGCTTCCAAAAAACTACGAGTTTCCTGAAATCTCAGCAAACATTTTTTCACCCAATCTTGATGATACTTGCAGGTAGTGATCAGTACACGAATCTCACTCGGCTCACTAAATTTCGTTCTTCTACGTTAAACCGTTCCTTTGCAGTAACCGTTTTCATGTTTAGGTTTCACTGTGTTTTCTCCTATATGGATACATGTAGTTGGAACTCTAAATCAAACACGGTTTGTGCTAGCTCTTTGAAACTTGGCACAATAATGTACTTCCAAGTTCTATCGCTATGGTTTGTGTGCTATTGAAGTAGCCCCAAGCAGAGACTGACGAGAATCCCTTTCATTGAAAGGGGTTGCCAAGCTTCCAAAAAACTGCGAGTTTCCTGAAATCTCAGCAAACATTTTTTCACCCAATCTTCATGATACTTGCAGGTAGTGATCAGTACACGAATCTCACTTGGCTCACTAAATTTCCGTTCTTCTAGGTTAAACCGTTCCTTTGCAGTAACCGTTTCATGTTTAGGTTTCACTCTGTTTTCTCCTATATGGATACATGTAGTTGGAACTCTAAATCAAACACGGTTTGTGCTAGCTCTTTGAAACTTGGCACAATAATGTAGTTCCAAGTTCTATCGCTATGGTTTGTGTGCTATTGAAGTAGCCCCAAGCAGAGACTGACAAGAATCCCTTTCATAGAAAGGGGTTGCCAGGCTTCCAAAAAACTGCGAGTTTCCTGAAATCTCAGCAAACATTTTTTCACCCAGTCTTGATGATACTTCCATTTAATGATCAGTACACCATTCCCACTTGGCTCACCAAATTTCATTCTTCTAGGTTAAACCGTTCCTTTGCAGTAACCGTTTTTCATGTTAGGTTTCACTCTGTTTTCTCCTATATGGATACATGTAGTTGGAACTCTAAATCAAACACGTTTGTGCTAGCTCTTTGAAATTGGCACAATAATGTAGTTCCAAGTTCTATCGCTATGGTTTGTGTGCTATTGAAGTAGCCCCAAGCAGAGACTGACAAGAATCCCTTCATAGAAAGGGGTTGCCAGGCTTCCAAAAAACTGCGAGTTTCCTGAAATCTCAGCAAACATTTTTTCACCCAATCTTGATGATGCTTGCAGGTAGTGATCAGTACACCAATCCCACTTGGCTCACCAAATTTCATTCTTCTAGGTTAAACCGTTCCTTTGCAGTAACCGTTTTCATGTTTAGGTTTCACTCTGTTTTCTCCTATATGGATACATGTAGTTGGAACTCTAAATCAAACACGGTTTGTGCTAGCTCTTTGAAACTTGGCACAATAATGCAGTTCCAAGTTCTATCGCTATGGTTTGTGTGCTATTGAAGTAGCCCCAAGCAGAGACTAACGAGAATCCCTATCATAGAAAGGGGTTGCCAGGCTTCCAAAAAACTGCGAGTTTCCTGAAATCTCAGCAAACATTTTTTCACCCAATCTTGATGATACTTCCATTTAATGATCAGTACACCAATCCCACTTGCCTCACCAAATTTCATTCTTCTAGGTTAAACCGTTCCTTTCCAGAAACCGTTTTCATGTTTAGGTTTCACTCTGTTTTCTCCTATATGGATACATATTTGGAACTCTAAATCAAAACACGGTTTGTGCTAGCTCTTTGAAACTTGGCACAATAATGTAGTTCCAAGTTCTATCGCTATGGTTTGTGTGCTATTGAAGTAGCCCCAAGCAGAGACTGACGAGAATCCCTTTCATTGAAAGGGGTTGCCAAGCTTCCAAAAAACTGCGAGTTTCCTGAAATCTCAGCAAACATTTTTTCACCCAATCTTGATGATACTTGCAGGTAGTGATCAGTACACGAATCTCACTTGGCTCACTAAATTTCGTTCTTCTAGGTTAAACCGTTCCTTTGCAGTAACCGTTTTCATATTTAGGTTTCACTGTGTTTTCTCCTATATGGATACATGTAGTTGGAACTCTAAATCAAACACGGTTTGTGCTAGCTCTTTGAAACGTGGCACAATAATGTAGTTCCAAGTTCTATCGCCATGGTTTCTGTGCTATTGAAGTAGCCCCAAGCAGAGACTGACGAGAATCACCTTTCATTTGAAAGGGTTGCCAGGCTTCCAGAAAAACTGCGAGTGAAATCTCAGGAAACATTTTTTCACCCAGTCTTGATGATACTTCCATTTAATGATCAGTACACCAATCCCACTTGGCTCACCAAATTTCATTCTTCTAGGTTAAACCGTTCCTTTGCAATACCCGTTTTCATGTTAGGTTTCACTCTGTTTTCTCCTATATGGATACATGTAGTTGGAACTCTAAATCAAACACGGTTTGTGCTAGCTCTTTGAAACTTGGCACAATAATGTAGTTCCAAGTTCTATCGCTATGGTTTGTGTGCTATTGAAGTAGCCCCAAGCAGAGACTGACAAGAATCCCTTTCATAGAAGGGGTTGCCAGGCTTCCAAAAACTGCGAGTTTCCTGAAATCTCAGCAAACATTTTTTCACCCAATCTTGATGATACTTGCAGGTAGTGATCAGTACACCAATCCCACTTGGCTCACCAAATTTCGTTCTTCTAGGTTAAACCGTTCCTTTGCAATAACCGTTTTCATGTTTAGGTTTCACTGTGTTTTCTCCTATATGGATACATGTAGTTGGAACTCTAAATCAAACACGGTTTTGCTAGCTCTTTGAAACTTGGCACAATTAATGTAGTTCCAAGTTCTATCACTATGGTTTGTGTGCTATTGAAGTAGCCCCAAGCAGAGACTGACGAGAATCACTTTCATTGAAAGGGGTTGCCAGGCTTCCAAAAAACTGCGAGTTTCCTGAAATCTCAGGAAACATTTTTTCACCCAGTCTTGATGATACTTCCATTTAATGATCAGTACACCAATCCCACTTGGCTCACCAAATTTCGTTCTTCTAGGTTAAACCGTTCCTTTGCAATACCCGTTTTCTATTTAGGTTTCACTCTGTTTTCTCCTATATGGATACATGTAGTTGGAACTCTAAATCAAACACGGTTTGTGCTAGCTCTTTGAAACTTGGCACAATAATGTAGTTCCACGTTCTATCACTATGGTTTGTGTGCTATTGAAGTAGCCCCAAGCAGAGACTGACGAGAATCCCTTTCATAGAAAGGGGTTGCCTGGCTTCCAAAAAACTGCGAGTTTCCTGAAATCTCAGCAAACATTTTTTCACCCAATCTTGATGATACTTGCAGGTAGTGATCAGTACACCAATCCCACTTGGCTCACCAAATTTCGTTCTTCTAGGTTAAAACCGTTCCTTTGCAATAACCGTTTTCATGTTTAGGTTTCTCTGTGTTTTCTCCTATATGGATACATGTAGTTGGAACTCTAAATCAAACACGGTTTGTGCTAGCTCTTTGAAACTTGGCACAATAATGTAGTTCCAAGTTCTATCGCCACGGTTTCTGTGCTATTGAAGTAGCCCCAAGCAGAGACTGACGAGAATCACTTTCATTGAAAGGGGTTTCCAGGCTTTCAAAAAACTGCGAGTTTCCTGAAATCTCAGGAAACATTTTTTCACCCAATCTTGATGATACTTGCAGGTAGTGATCAGTACACCAATCCCACTTGGCTCACCAAATTTTCTTTCTTCTAGGTTAAACCTTTCCTTTGCAGTAACCGTTTTCATGTTTAGGATTCACTCTGTTTTCTCCTATATGGATACATGTAGTTGGAACTCTAAATCAAACGCGGGTTGTGCTAGCTCTTTGAAACTTGGCACAATAATGTAGTTCCAAGTTCTATCGCTATGGTTTGTGTGCTATTGAAGTAGCCCCAAGTAGAGACTGACGAGAATCCCTTTCATTGAAAGGGGTTGCCAAGCTTCCAAAAAACTACGAGTTTCCTGAAATCTCAGCAAACATTTTTTCACCCAATCTTGATGATACTTGCAGGTAGTGATCAGTACACGAATCTCACTCGGCTCACTAAATTTCGTTCTTCTACGTTAAACCGTTCCTTTGCAGTAACCGTTTTCATGTTTAGGTTTCACTGTGTTTTCTCCTATATGGATACATGTAGTTGGAACTCTAAATCAAACACGGTTTGTGCTAGCTCTTTGAAACTTGGCACAATAATGTACTTCCAAGTTCTATCGCTATGGTTTGTGTGCTATTGAAGTAGCCCCAAGCAGAGACTGACGAGAATCCCTTTCATTGAAAGGGGTTGCCAAGCTTCCAAAAAACTGCGAGTTTCCTGAAATCTCAGCAAACATTTTTTCACCCAATCTTCATGATACTTGCAGGTAGTGATCAGTACACGAATCTCACTTGGCTCACTAAATTTCGTTCTTCTAGGTTAAACCGTTCCTTTGCAGTAACCGTTTTCATGTTTAGGTTTCACTCTGTTTTCTCCTATATGGATACATGTAGTTGGAACTCTAAATCAAACACGGTTTGTGCTAGCTCTTTGAAACTTGGCACAATAATGTAGTTCCAAGTTCTATCGCTATGGTTTGTGTGCTATTGAAGTAGCCCCAAGCAGAGACTGACAAGAATCCCTTTCATAGAAAGGGGTTGCCAGGCTTCCAAAAAACTGCGAGTTTCCTGAAATCTCAGCAAACATTTTTTCACCCAATCTTGATGATACTTGCAGGTAGTGATCAGTACACCAATCCCACTTGGCTCACCAAATTTCGTTCTTCTAGGTTAAACCGTTCCTTTGCAATAACCGTTTTCATGTTTAGGTTTCACTGTGTTTTCTCCTATATGGATACATGTAGTTGGAACTCTAAATCAAACCACGGTTTTGCTAGCTCTTTGAAACTTGGCACAATAATGTAGATCCAAGTTCTATCACTATGGTTTGTGTGCTATTGAAGTAGCCCCAAGCAGAGACTGACGAGAATCACTTTCATTGAAAGGGGTTGCCAGGCTTCCAAAAAACTGCGAGTTTCCTGAAATCTCAGGAAACATTTTTTCACCCAGTCTTGATGATACTTCCATTTAATGATCAGTACACCAATCCCACTTGGCTCACCAAATTTCATTCTTCTAGGTTAAACCGTTCCTTTGCAATACCCGTTTTCATGTTTAGGTTTCACTCTGTTTTCTCCTATATGGATACATGTAGTTGGAACTCTAAATCAAACACGGTTTGTGCTAGCTCTTTGAAACTTGGCACAATAATGCAGTTCCAAGTTCTATCGCTATGGTTTGTGTGCTATTGAAGTAGCCCCAAGCAGAGACTAACGAGAATCCCTATCATAGAAAGGGGTTGCCAGGCTTCCAAAAAACTGCGAGTTTCCTGAAATCTCAGCAAACATTTTTTCACCCAATCTTGATGATACTTCCATTTAATGATCAGTACACCAATCCCACTTGCCTCACCAAATTTCATTCTTCTAGGTTAAACCGTTCCTTTCCAGAAACCGTTTTCATGTTTAGGTTTCACTCTGTTTTCTCCTATATGGATACATATTTGGAACTCTAAATCAAACACGGTTTGTGCTAGCTCTTTGAATCTTGGCACAATAATGTAGTTCCAAGTTCTATCGCTATGGTTTGTGTGCTATTGAAGTAGCCCCAAGCAGAGACTGACGAGAATCCCTTTCATTGAAAGGGGTTGCCAAGCTTCCAAAAAACTGCGAGTTTCCTGAAATCTCAGCAAACATTTTTTCACCCAATCTTGATGATACTTGCAGGTAGTGATCAGTACACGAATCTCACTTGGCTCACTAAATTTCGTTCTTCTAGGTTAAACCGTTCCTTTGCAGTAACCGTTTTCATATTTAGGTTTCACTCTGTTTTCTCCTATATGGATACATGTAGTTGGAACTCTAAATCAAACACGGTTTGTGCTAGCTCTTTGAAACGTGGCACAATAATGTAGTTCCAAGTTCTATCGCCATGGTTTCTGTGCTATTGAAGTAGCCCAAGCAGAGACTGACGAGAATCACTTTCATTGAAAGGGGTTGCCAGGCTTCCAAAAAAACTGCGAGTTTCCTGAAATCTCAGGAAACATTTTTTCACCCAGTCTTGATGATACTTCCATTTAATGATCAGTACACCAATCCCACTTGGCTCACCAAATTTCATTCTTCTAGGTTAAACCGTTCCTTTGCAATACCCGTTTTCATGTTTAGGTTTCACTCTGTTTTCTCCTATATGGATACATGTAGTTGGAACTCTAAATCAAACACGGTTTGTGCTAGCTCTTTGAAACTTGGCACAATAATGTAGTTCCAAGTTCTATCGCTATGGTTTGTGTGCTATTGAAGTAGCCCCAAGCAGAGACTGACAAGAATCCCTTTCATAGAAAGGGTTGCCAGGCTTCCAAAAAACTGCGAGTTTCCTGAAATCTCAGCAAACATTTTTCACCCAATCTTGATGATACTTGCAGGTAGTGATCAGTACACCAATCCCACTTGGCTCACCAAATTTCGTTCTTCTAGGTTAAACCGTTCCTTTGCAATAACCGTTTTCATGTTTAGGTTTCACTGTGTTTTCTCCTATATGGATACATGTAGTTGGAACTCTAAATCAAACACGGTTTTGCTAGCTCTTTGAAACTTGGCACAATAATGTAGTTCCAAGTTCTATCACTATGGTTTGTGTGCTATTGAAGTAGCCCCAAGCAGAGACTGACGAGAATCACTTTCATTGAAAGGGGTTGCCAGGCTTCCCAAAAAACTGCGAGTTTCCTGAAATCTCAGGAAACATTTTTCACCCAGTCTTGATGATACTTCCATTTAATGATCAGTACACCAATCCCACTTGGCTCACCAAATTTCGTTCTTCTAGGTTAAACCGTTCCTTTGCAATACCCGTTTTCTTATTTAGGTTTCACTCTGTTTTCTCCTATATGGATACATGTAGTTGGAACTCTAAATCAAACACGGTTTTGCTAGCTCTTTGAAACTTGGCACAATAATGTAGTTCCAAGTTCTATCACTATGGTTTGTGTGCTATTGAAGTAGCCCCAAGCAGAGACTGACGAGAATCACTTTCATTGAAAGGAGTTTCCAGGCTTTCAAAAAACTGCGAGTTTCCTGAAATCTCAGGAAACATTTTTTCACCCAATCTTGATGATACTTGCAGGTAGTGATCAGTACACCAATCCCACTTGGCTCACCAAATTTCTTTCTTCTAGGTTAAACCTTTCCTTTGCAGTAACCGTTTTCATGTTTAGGATTCACTCTGTTTTCTCCTATATGGATACATGTAGTTGGAACTCTAAATCAAACGCGGGTTGTGCTAGCTCTTGAAACTTGGCACAATAATGTAGTTCCAAGTTCTATCGCTATGGTTTGTGTGCTATTGAAGTAGCCCCAAGTAGAGACTGACGAGAATCCCTTTCATTGAAAGGGGTTGCCAAGCTTCCAAAAAACTACGAGTTTCCTGAAATCTCAGCAAACATTTTTTCACCCAATCTTGATGATACTTGCAGGTAGTGATCAGTACACGAATCTCACTCGGCTCACTAAATTTCGTTCTTCTACGTTAAACCGTTCCTTTGCAGTAACCGTTTTCATGTTTAGGTTTCACTGTGTTTTCTCCTATATGGATACATGTAGTTGGAACTCTAAATCAAACACGGTTTGTGCTAGCTCTTTGAAACTTGGCACAATAATGTACTTCCAAGTTCTATCGCTATGGTTTGTGTGCTATTGAAGTAGCCCCAAGCAGAGACTGACGAGAATCCCTTTCATTGAAAGGGGTTGCCAAGCTTCCAAAAACTGCGAGTTTCCTGAAATCTCAGCAAACATTTTTTCACCCAATCTTCATGATACTTGCAGGTAGTGATCAGTACACGAATCTCACTTGGCTCACTAAATTTCGTTCTTCTAGGTTAAACCGTTCCTTTGCAGTAACCGTTTTCATGTTTAGGTTTCACTCTGTTTTCTCCTATATGGATACATGTAGTTGGAACTCTAAATCAAACACGGTTTGTGCTAGCTCTTTGAAACTTGGCACAATAATGTAGTTCCAAGTTCTATCGCTATGGTTTGTGTGCTATTGAAGTAGCCCCAAGCAGAGACTGACAAGAATCCCTTTCATAGAAAGGGGTTGCCAGGCTTCCAAAAAACTGCGAGTTTCCTGAAATCTCAGCAAACATTTTTCACCCAGTCTTGATGATACTTCCATTTAATGATCAGTACACCATTCCCACTTGGCTCACCAAATTTCATTCTTCTAGGTTAAACCGTTCCTTTGCAGTAACCGTTTTCATGTTTAGGTTTCACTCTGTTTTCTCCTATATGGATACATGTATTTGGAACTCTAAATCAAACACGGTTTGTGCTAGCTCTTTGAAATTGGCACAATAATGTAGTTCCAAGTTCTATCGCTATGGTTTGTGTGCTATTGAAGTAGCCCCAAGCAGAGACTGACAAGAATCCCTTTCATAGAAAGGGGTTGCCAGGCTTCAAAAAAACTGCGAGTTTCCTGAAATCTCAGCAAACATTTTTTCACCCAATCTTGATGATGCTTGCAGGTAGTGATCAGTACACCAATCCCACTTGGCTCACCAAATTTCGTTCTTCTAGGTTAAACCGTTCCTTTGCAATAACCGTTTTCATGTTTAGGTTTCACTGTGTTTTCTCCTATATGGATACATGTAGTTGGAACTCTAAATCAAACACGGTTTTGCTAGCTCTTTGAAACTTGGCACAATAATGTAGATCCAAGTTCTATCACTATGGTTTGTGTGCTATTGAAGTAGCCCCAAGCAGAGACTGACGAGAATCACTTTCATTGAAAGGGGTTGCCAGGCTTCCAAAAAACTGCGAGTTTCCCTGAAATCTCAGGAAACATTTTTTCACCCAGTCTTGATGATACTTCCATTTAATGATCAGTACACCAATCCCACTTGGCTCACCAAATTTCATTCTTCTAGGTTAAACCGTTCCTTTGCAATACCCGTTTTCATGTTTAGGTTTCACTCTGTTTTCTCCTATATGGATACATGTAGTTGGAACTCTAAATCAAACACGGTTTGTGCTAGCTCTTTGAAACTTGGCACAATAATGTAGTTCCAAGTTCTATCGCTATGGTTTGTGTGCTATTGAAGTAGCCCCAAGCAGAGACTGACAAGAATCCCTTTCATAGAAAGGGGTTGCCAGGCTTCCAAAAAACTGCGAGTTTCCTGAAATCTCAGCAAACATTTTTTCACCCAATCTTGATGATACTTGCAGGTAGTGATCAGTACACCAATCCCACTTGGCTCACCAAATTTCGTTCTTCTAGGTTAAACCGTTCCTTTGCAATAACCGTTTTCATGTTTAGGTTTCACTGTGTTTTCTCCTATATGGATACATGTAGTTGGAACTCTAAATCAAACACGGTTTTGCTAGCTCTTTGAAACTTGGCACAATAATGTAGATCCAAGTTCTATCACTATGGTTTGTGTGCTATTGAAGTAGCCCCAAGCAGAGACTGACGAGAATCACTTTCATTGAAAGGGGTTGCCAGGCTTCCAAAAAACTGCGAGTTTCCTGAAATCTCAGGAAACATTTTTTCACCCAGTCTTGATGATACTTCCATTTAATGATCAGTACACCAATCCCACTTGGCTCACCAAATTTCGTTCTTCTAGGTTAAACCGTTCCTTTGCAATACCCGTTTTCTTATTTAGGTTTCACTCTGTTTTCTCCTATATGGATACATGTAGTTGGAACTCTAAATCAAACACGGTTTGTGCTAGCTCTTTGAAATTGGCACAATAATGTAGTTCCAAGTTCTATCGCTATGGTTTGTGTGCTATTGAAGTAGCCCCAAGCAGAGACTGACAAGAATCCCTTTCATAGAAAGGGGTTGCCAGGCTTCCAAAAAACTGCGAGTTTCCTGAAATCTCAGCAAACATTTTTTCACCCAATCTTGATGATGCTTGCAGGTAGTGATCAGTACACCAATCCCACTTGGCTCACCAAATTTCATTCTTCTAGGTTAAACCGTTCCTTTGCAGTAACCGTTTTCATGTTTAGGTTTCACTCTGTTTTCTCCTATATGGATACATGTAGTTGGAACTCTAAATCAAACACGGTTTGTGCTAGCTCTTTGAAACTTGGCACAATAATGCAGTTCCAAGTTCTATCGCTATGGTTTGTGTGCTATTGAAGTAGCCCCAAGCAGAGACTAACGAGAATCCCTATCATAGAAAGGGTTGCCAGGCTTCCAAAAAACTGCGAGTTTCCTGAAATCTCAGCAAACATTTTTTCACCCAATCTTGATGATACTTCCATTTAATGATCAGTACACCAATCCCACTTGCCTCACCAAATTTCATTCTTCTAGGTTAAACCGTTCCTTTCCAGAAACCGTTTTCATGTTTAGGTTTCACTCTGTTTTCTCCTATATGGATACATATTTGGAACTCTAAATCAAACACGGTTTGTGCTAGCTCTTTGAAACTTGGCACAATAATGTAGTTCCAAGTTCTATCGCTATGGTTTGTGTGCTATTGAAGTAGCCCCAAGCAGAGACTGACGAGAATCCCTTTCATTGAAAGGGGTTGCCAAGCTTCCAAAAAACTGCGAGTTTCCTGAAATCTCAGCAAACATTTTTCACCCAATCTTGATGATACTTGCAGGTAGTGATCAGTACACGAATCTCACTTGGCTCACTAAATTTCGTTCTTCTAGGTTAAACCGTTCCTTTGCAGTAACCGTTTTCATATTTAGGTTTCACTGTGTTTTCTCCTATATGGATACATGTAGTTGGAACTCTAAATCAAACACGGTTTGTGCTAGCTCTTTGAAACGTGGCAACAATAATGTAGTTCCAAGTTCTATCGCCATGGTTTCTGTGCTATTGAAGTAGCCCCAAGCAGAGACTGACGAGAATCACTTTCATTGAAAGGGGTTGCCAGGGCTTCCAGAAAACTGCGAGTTTCCTGAAATCTCAGGAAACATTTTTTCACCCAGTCTTGATGATACTTCCATTTAATGATCAGTACACCAATCCCACTTGGCTCACCAAATTTCATTCTTCTAGGTTAAACCGTTCCTTTGCAATACCCGTTTTCATGTTTAGGTTTCACTCTGTTTTCTCCTATATGGATACATGTAGTTGGAACTCTAAATCAAACACGGTTTGTGCTAGCTCTTTGAAACGTGGCACAATAATGTAGTTCCAAGTTCTATCGCCATGGTTTCTGTGCTATTGAAGTAGCCCCAAGCAGAGACTGACAAGAATCCCTTTCATAGAAAGGGGTTGCCAGGCTTCCAAAAAACTGCGAGTTTCCTGAAATCTCAGCAAACATTTTTTCACCCAATCTTGATGATACTTGCAGGTAGTGATCAGTACACGAATCCCACTTGGCTCACCAAATTTCGTTCTTCATAGGTTAAACCGTTCCTTTGCAATAACCGTTTTCATGTTTAGGTTTCACTGTGTTTTCTCCTATATGGATACATGTAGTTGGAACTCTAAATCAAACACGGTTTTGCTAGCTCTTTGAAACTTGGCACAATAATGTAGTTCCAAGTTCTATCACTATGGTTTGTGTGCTATTGAAGTAGCCCCAAGCAGAGACTGACGAGAATCACTTTCATTGAAAGGGTTGCCAGGCTTCCAAAAAACTGCGAGTTTCCTGAAATCTCAGGAAACATTTTTTCACCCAGTCTTGATGATACTTCCATTTAATGATCAGTACACCAATCCCACTTGGCTCACCAAATTTCGTTCTTCTAGGTTAAACCGTTCCTTTGCAATACCCGTTTTCTTATTTAGGTTTCACTCTGTTTTCTCCTATATGGATACATGTAGTTGGAACTCTAAATCAAACACGGTTTGTGCTAGCCCTTTGAAACTTGGCACAATAATGTAGTTCCACGTTCTATCACTATGGTTTGTGTGCTATTGAAGTAGCCCCAAGCAGAGACTGACGAGAATCCCTTTCATAGAAAGGGTTGCCTGGCTTCCAAAAAACTGCGAGTTTCCTGAAATCTCAGCAAACATTTTTTCACCCAATCTTGATGATACTTGCAGGTAGTGATCAGTACACCAATCCCACTTGGCTCACCAAATTTCGTTCTTCTAGGTTAAACCGTTCCTTTGCAATAACCGTTTTCATGTTTAGGTTTCTCTGTGTTTTCTCCTATATGGATACATGTAGTTGGAACTCTAAATCAAACACGGTTTGTGCTAGCTCTTTGAAACTTGGCACAATAATGTAGTTCCAAGTTCTATCGCCACGGTTTCTGTGCTATTGAAGTAGCCCCAAGCAGAGACTGACGAGAATCACTTTCATTGAAAGGGGTTTCCAGGCTTTCAAAAAACTGCGAGTTTCCTGAAATCTCAGGAAACATTTTTTCACCCAATCTTGATGATACTTGCAGGTAGTGATCAGTACACCAATCCCACTTGGCTCACCAAATTTCTTTCTTCTAGGTTAAACCTTTCCTTTGCAGTAACCGTTTTCATGTTTAGGATTCACTCTGTTTTCTCCTATATGGATACATGTAGTTGGAACTCTAAATCAAACGCGGGTTGTGCTAGCTCTTTGAAACTTGGCACAATAATGTAGTTCCAAGTTCTATCGCTATGGTTTGTGTGCTATTGAAGTAGCCCCAAGTAGAGACTGACGAGAATCCCTTTCATTGAAAGGGGTTGCCAAGCTTCCAAAAAACTACGAGTTTCCTGAAATCTCAGCAAACATTTTTTCACCCAATCTTGATGATACTTGCAGGTAGTGATCAGTACACGAATCTCACTCGGCTCACTAAATTTCGTTCTTCTACGATAAACCGTTCCTTTGCAGTAACCGTTTTCATGTTTAGGTTTCACTGTGTTTTCTCCTATATGGATACATGTAGTTGGAACTCTAAATCAAACACGGTTTGTGCTAGCTCTTTGAAACTTGGCACAATAATGTACTTCCAAGTTCTATCGCTATGGTTTGTGTGCTATTGAAGTAGCCCAAGCAGAGACTGACGAGAATCCCTTTCATTGAAAGGGGTTGCCAAGCTTCCAAAAAACTGCGAGTTTCCTGAAATCTCAGCAAACATTTTTTCACCCAATCTTCATGATACTTGCAGGTAGTGATCAGTACACGAATCTCACTTGGCTCACTAAATTTCGTTCTTCTAGGTTAAACCGTTCCTTTGCAGTAACTGTTTTCATGTTTAGGTTTCACTCTGTTTTCTCCTATATGGATACATGTAGTTGGAACTCTAAATCAAACACGGTTTGTGCTAGCTCTTTGAAACTTGGCACAATAATGCAGTTCCAAGTTCTATCGCTATGGTTTGTGTGCTATTGAAGTAGCCCCAAGCAGAGACTAACGAGAATCCCTATCATAGAAAGGGGTTGCCAGGCTTCCAAAAAACTGCGAGTTTCCTGAAATCTCAGCAAACATTTTTTCACCCAATCTTGATGATACTTCCATTTAATGATCAGTACACCAATCCCACTTGCCTCACCAAATTTCATTCTTCTAGGTTAAACCGTTCCTTTCCAGAAACCGTTTTCATGTTTAGGTTTCACTCTGTTTTCTCCTATATGGATACATATTTGGAACTCTAAATCAAACACGGTTTGTGCTAGCTCTTTGAAACTTGGCACAATAATGTAGTTCCAAGTTCTATCGCTATGGTTTGTGTGCTATTGAAGTAGCCCCAAGCAGAGACTGACGAGAATCCCTTTCATTGAAAGGGTTGCCAAGCTTCCAAAAAACTGCGAGTTTCCTGAAATCTCAGCAAACATTTTTTCACCCCAATCTTGATGATACTTGCAGGTAGTGATCAGTACACGAATCTCACTTGGCTCACTAAATTTCGTTCTTCTAGGTTAAACCGTTCCTTTGCAGTAACCGTTTTCATAATTTAGGTTTCACTGTGTTTTCTCCTATATGGATACATGTAGTTGGAACTCTAAATCAAACACGGTTTGTGCTAGCTCTTTGAAACGTGGCACAATAATGTAGTTCCAAGTTCTATCGCCATGGTTTCTGTGCTATTGAAGTAGCCCCAAGCAGAGACTGACGAGAATCACTTTCATTGAAAGGGGTTGCCAGGCTTCCAAAAAACTGCGAGTTTCCTGAAATCTCAGGAAACATTTTTTCACCCAGTCTTGATGATACTTCCATTTAATGATCAGTACACCAATCCCACTTGGCTCACCAAATTTCATTCTTCTAGGTTAAACCGTTCCTTTGCAATACCCGTTTTCATGTTTAGGTTTCACTCTGTTTTCTCCTATATGGATACATGTAGTTGGAACTCTAAATCAAACACGGTTTGTGCTAGCTCTTTGAAACGTGGCACAATAATGTAGTTCCAAGTTCTATCGCCATGGTTTCTGTGCTATTGAAGTAGCCCCAAGCAGAGACGGACAAGAATCCCTTTCATAGAAAGGGGTTGCCAGGCTTCCAAAAAACTGCGAGTTTCCTGAAATCTCAGCAAACATTTTTTCACCCAATCTTGATGATACTTGCAGGTAGTGATCAGTACACCAATCCCACTTGGCTCACCAAATTTCGTCTTCTAGGTTAAACCGTTCCTTTGCAATAACCGTTTTCATGTTTAGGTTTCACTGTGTTTTCTCCTATATGGATACATGTAGTTGGAACTCTAAATCAAACACGGTTTTGCTAGCTCTTTGAAACTTGGCACAATAATGTAGTTCCAAGTTCTATCACTATGGTTTGTGTGCTATTGAAGTAGCCCCAAGCAGAGACTGACGAGAATCACTTTCATTGAAAGGGGTTGCCAGGCTTCAAAAAACTGCGAGTTTCTGAAATCTCAGGAAACATTTTTTCACCCAGTCTTGATGATACTTCCATTTAATGATCAGTACACCAATCCCACTTGGCTCACCAAATTTCGTTCTTCTAGGTTAAACCGTTCCTTTGCAATACCCGTTTTCTTATTTAGGTTTCACTCTGTTTTCTCCTATATGGATACATGTAGTTGGAACTCTAAATCAAACACGGTTTGTGCTAGCTCTTTGAAACTTGGCACAATAATGTAGTTCCACGTTCTATCACTATGGTTGTGTGCTATTGAAGTAGCCCCAAGCAGAGACTGACGAGAATCCCTTTCATAGAAAGGGGTTGCCTGGCTTCCAAAAAACTGCGAGTTTCCTGAAATCTCAGCAAACATTTTTTCACCCAATCTTGATGATACTTGCAGGTAGTGATCAGTACACCAATCCCACTTGGCTCACCAAATTTCGTTCTTCTAGGTTAAACCGTTCCTTTGCAATAACCGTTTTCATGTTTAGGTTTCTCTGTGTTTTCTCCTATATGGATACATGTAGTTGGAACTCTAAATCAAACACGGTTTGTGCTAGCTCTTTGAAACTTGGCACAATAATGTAGTTCCAAGTTCTATCGCCACGGTTTCTGTGCTATTGAAGTAGCCCCAAGCAGAGACTGACGAGAATCACTTTCATTGAAAGGGGTTTCCAGGCTTTCAAAAACTGCGAGTTTCTGAAATCTCAGGAAACATTTTTTCACCCAATCTTGATGATACTTGCAGGTAGTGATCAGTACACGAATCTCACTCGGCTCACCAAATTTCTTTCTTCTAGGTTAAACCTTTCCTTTGCAGTAACCGTTTTCATGTTTAGGATTCACTCTGTTTTCTCCTATATGGATACATGTAGTTGGAACTCTAAATCAAACGCGGGTTGTGCTAGCTCTTTGAAACTTGGCACAATAATGTAGTTCCAAGTTCTATCGCTATGGTTTGTGTGCTATTGAAGTAGCCCCAAGTAGAGACTGACGAGAATCCCTTTCATTGAAAGGGGTTGCCAAGCTTCCAAAAAACTACGAGTTTCCTGAAATCTCAGCAAACATTTTTTCACCCAATCTTGATGATACTTGCAGGTAGTGATCAGTACACGAATCTCACTCGGCTCACTAAATTTCGTTCTTCTACGTTAAACCGTTCCTTTGCAGTAACCGTTTTCATGTTTAGGTTTCACTGTGTTTTCTCCTATATGGATACATGTAGTTGGAACTCTAAATCAAACACGGTTTGTGCTAGCTCTTTGAAACTTGGCACAATAATGTACTTCCAAGTTCTATCGCTATGGTTTGTGTGCTATTGAAGTAGCCCAAGCAGAGACTGACGAGAATCCCTTTCATTGAAAGGGGTTGCCAAGCTTCCAAAAAACTGCGAGTTTCCTGAAATCTCAGCAAACATTTTTTCACCCAATCTTCATGATACTTGCAGGTAGTGATCAGTACACGAATCTCACTTGGCTCACTAAATTTCATTCTTCTAGGTTAAACCGTTCCTTTGCAGTAACCGTTTTCATGTTTAGGTTTCACTCTGTTTTCTCCTATATGGATACATGTAGTTGGAACTCTAAATCAAACACGGTTTGTGCTAGCTCTTTGAAACTTGGCACAATAATGTAGTTCCAAGTTCTATCGCCATGGTTTCTGTGCTATTGAAGTAGCCCCAAGCAGAGACTGACGAGAATCACTTTCATTGAAAGGGGTTTCCAGGCTTCCAAAAACTGCGAGTTTCCTGAAATCTCAGGAAACATTTTTTCACCCAGTCTTGATGATACTTCCATTTAATGATCAGTACACCAATCCCACTTGGCTCACCAAATTTCGTTCTTCTAGGTTAAACCGTTCCTTTGCAATACCCGTTTTCATGTTTAGGTTTCACTCTGTTTTCTCCTATATGGATACATGTAGTTGGAACTCTAAATCAAACACGGTTTGTGCTAGCTCTTTGAAACTTGGCACAATAATGTAGTTCCAAGTTCTATCGCTATGGTTTGTGTGCTATTGAAGTAGCCCCAAGCAGAGACTGACAAGAATCCCTTTCATAGAAAGGGGTTGCCAGGCTTCCAAAAAACTGCGAGTTTCCTGAAATCTCAGCAAACATTTTTTCACTCAATCTTGATGATACTTGCAGGTAGTGATCAGTACACCAATGCCACTTGGCTCACCAAATTTCGTTCTTCTAGGTTAAACCGTTCCTTTGCAATAACCGTTTTCATGTTTAGGTTTCACTGTGTTTTCTCCTATATGGATACATGTAGTTGGAACTCTAAATCAATCACGGTTTGTGCTAGCTCTTTAAAACTTGGCAAAATAATGTAGTTCCAAGTTCTATCACTATGGTTTGTGTGCTATTGAAGTAGCCCCAAGCAGAGACTGACGAGAATCACTTTCATTGAAAGGGGTTGCCAGGCTTCCAAAAAACTGCGAGTTTCCTGAAATCTCAGGAAACATTTTTACACCCAGTCTTGATGATACTTCCATTTAATGATCAGTACACCAATCCCACTTGGCTCACCAAATTTCGTTCTTCTAGGTTAAACCGTTCCTTTGCAATACCCGTTTTCATGTTTAGGTTTCACTCTGTTTTCTCCTATATGGACACATGTAGTTGGAACTCTAAATCAAAGACGGTTTGTGCTAGCTCTTTGAAACTTGGCACAATAATGTAGTTCCACGTTCTATTGCTATGGTTTGTGTGCTATTGAAGTAGCCCCAAGCAGAGACTGACAAGAATCCCTTTCATTGAAAGGGGGTTGCCAAGCTTCC
>NW_027554075.1:0-51499 GCF_045843805.1 Urocitellus parryii
GATTTCAGGAAACTCGTAGTTTTTTGGAAGCTTGGCAACCCCTTTCAATGAAAGTGATTCTCGTCAGTCTCTGCTTGGGGCTACTTCAATAGGACACAAACCATAAGCGATAGAACTTGGAAGTACATTATTGTGCCAAGTTTCAAAGAGCTAGCACAAACCGTGTTTGATTTAGAGGTCGAACTACATGTATCCATATAGGAGAAAACAGAGTGAAACCTAAACATGAAAACGGTTAGTGCAAAGGAACGGTTAACCTAGAAGAACGAAATTTGGTGAGCCAAGTGGGATTGGTGTACTGATCATTACATGCAAGTATCATCAAGATTGGGTGAAAAATGTTTGCTGAGATTTCAGTAAACTCGTTCTTTTTTGGAGCTTGGCAACCCCTTTCAATGAAAGTGATTCTCGTCAGTCTCTGCTTGGGGATACTTCAATAAGACACAAACCATAGCGATAGAACTTGGAACTACATTATTTCTGCCAAGTTTCAAAGAGCTGCACAAACCGTGGTTGTTTTTGAGTTCCAACTACATGTATCCATATAGGAGAAAACAGAGTGAAACCTAAACATGAAATCGGTTACTGCAAACGAACGGTTTAACATAGAAGAAAGAAATTTAGTGAGCCAAGTGGGACTGGTGTAATGATCATTACCTGCATCTATCATCAGGATTGGGTTAAAAAATGTTTGCTGAGATTTCAGGAAACTCGTAGGTTTTTGGAAGCTTGGCAACCCCTTTCAATGAAAGTGATTCATCTCAGTCTCTGCTTTCGGCTACTTCAATAGGACACAAACCATAGCGATAGAACTTGGAACTACATTATTGTGCCAAGTTTCAAAGAGCTAGCACAAACCGTGTTTGATTTAGAGTTCCAACTACATGTATCCATATAGGAGAAACAGAGTGAAACCTAAACATGAAAACGGTTACTGCAAAGGAACGGTTTAACCTAGAAGTACGAAATTCGGTGAGCCAAGTGGGATTGGTGTACTGATCATTACCTGCCAGTATCATCAAGATTGGGTGAAAATATTTTTGATGAGATTTCAGGAAACTCGTAGTTTTTTTGGAAGCTTTGCATCCCCTTTCAATGAAAGTGATTCTCGTCAGTCTCTGCTTGGGCTACTTTAACAGGACACAAACCATAACGATAGAACTTGGAACTATATTATTGTGCCATGTTTCAAAGAGCTAGCACAAACCGTGTTTGATTTAGAGTTCCAACTACATGTATCCATATAGGAAAAAACAGAGTGAAACCTAAACATGTAAACGGTTACTGTAAAGGAACGGTTTAAGCTAGAAGAACGAAATTTGGTGGGCCAAGTGGGATTGGTGTACTGATCATTACCTGCAATTATAATCAAGATTGGGTGAAAAAATGTTTGCTGAGATTTCAGTAAACGCGTAGATTTTTGGAAGCTAGGCAACCTCTTTCAATCCAAGTGATTCTCGTCAGTCTCTGCTTGGGGCTACTTCAAAAGGACACAAACCATAGCGATAGAACTTGGAACTACCATTATTGTGCCAAGTTTCAAAGAGCTAGCACAAACCGTGTTTGATTTAGAGTTCCAACTACATGTATCCATATAGGAGAAAACAGAGTGAAACCTAAATATGAAATCGGTTACTGCAAAGGAACGGTTTAACCTAGAAGAACGAAATTTGGTGAGCCAAGTGGGACTGGTGTACTGATCATTACCTGCAACTATCATCAAGATTGGTGAAAAAATGTTTGCTGAGATTTCAGGAACTCGTAGTTTTTTGGAAGCTTGGCAACCGCTTTCAATGAAAGTGATTCTCGTCAGTCTCTGCTTTCGGCTACTTCAATAGACACAAACCATAGCGATAGAACTTGGAACTACATTATTGTGCCAAGTTTCAAAGTGCTAGCCCAAACCGTGTTTGATTTAGAGTTCCAACTACATGATATCCATAAGGAGAAAACAGAGTGAAACCTAAACATGAAAACGGTTACTGCAAAGGAACGGTTTAACCTAGAGAATGAAATTTGGTGAGCAAAGTGGGACCGGTATACTGATCATTACCTGCAAGTATCATCAAGATTGGGTGAAAAAAATATTTGCTGAGATTTCAGGAACTCGTAGTTTTTTGGGAAGCTTTGCATCCCCTTTCAATGAAAGTGATTCTCGTCAGTCTCTGCTTGGGGCTACTTCAATAGGACACAAACCGTAGCGATAGAACTTGGAACTACATTATTGTGCCAAGTTTCAAAGAGCTAGCACAAACCGTGTTTGATTTAGAGTTCCAAATACATGTATCCATATAGGAGAAAACAGAGTGAAACCTAAACATGAAAACGGTTACTGCAAAGGAATGGTTTAACCTAGAAGAACGAAATTTGGTGAGCCAAGTGGGACAGGTGTACTGATCATTACCTGCAAGTATCATCAAGATTGGGTAAAAAATGTTTGCTGAGATTTCACGAAACTCTTAGTTTTTTGGAAGCTTGGCAACCCTTTCAATGAAAGTGATTCTCGTCCGTCTCTGCTTTGGGGCTACTTCAATAGGACACAAACCATAGCGATAGAACTTGGAACTGCATTATTGTGCCAAGTTTCAAAGAGCTAGCACAAACCGTGTTTGATTTAGAGTTGCAACTACATGTATCCATATAGGAGAAAACAGAGTGAAACCTAAACATGAAAACGGTTACTGCAAAGGAACGTTTAACATAGAAGAACGAAATTTCGTGAGCCAAGTGGGACTGGTGTAATGATCATTACCTGCATGTATCATCAGGATTGGGTTAAAAAATGTTTTGCTGAGAATTCAGGAAACTCGTAGTTTTTTTGGAAGCTTGGCAACCCCTTTCAATGAAAGTGATTCTCGTCTGTCTCTGCTTGGGGCTACTTCAATAGGACACAAACCATAGCGATAGAACTTGGAACTACATTATTGTGCAAGTTTCAAAGAGCTAGCACAAACCGTGTTTGATTTAGAGTTCCAACTACATGTATCCATATAGGAGAAAACAGAAGTGAAACCTAAACATGAAAACGGTTACTGCAAAGGAACGGTTTAAGCTAGAAGAAGGAAATTTGGTGAGCCAAGTGGGATTTGTGTACTGATCATTACATGCAAGTATCATCAAGATTGGGTGAAAAATGTTTCTTGAGATTTCAGGATACTCTTAGATTTTGTAAGCTTGGCAACCCCTTTCAATGAAATTGATAATCGTCAGTCTCTGCTTTTGGCTAATTCAATAGGACACAAACCATAGCGACAGAACTAGGAACCTCATTATTGTGCCAAGTTTCAAAGAGCTAGCACAAACCGTGTTTGATTTAGAGTTCCAACTACATGTATCCATATAGGAGAAAACAGAGTGAAACCTAAACATTAAAACGGTAACTGCAAAGGAACGGTTTAACCTAGAAGAACGAAATTTGGTGAGCCAAGTGGGATTGGTGTACTGATTATTACCTGCCAGTATCATCAAGATTCGGTGATAAAATGTTTGCTCAAGGTTCACGAAATTGTAGTTTTTGGAAGCATGCCAACCCCATTCAATGAAAGTGATTCTCGTCAGTCTTTGCTTGGGGCTACTTCCATCGGACACAAACCATAGCCATAGAACTTGGAACTACGTTATTGTGCCAAGTTTCAAAGAGCTAGCACAAACCGTGTTTGATTTAGAGTTCCAACTACATGTATCCATATAGGAGAAAACAGAGTGAAACCTAAACATGGAACCTTTACTGCAAATGAACGGATTAAGCTAGAAGAACGAAATTTGGTGAGCCAAGTGGGATTGGTGTACTGATCATTACCTGCAAGTATCATCAAGATTGGGTGAAAAAATGTTTGCTGAGATTTCAGTAAACGCATAGATTTTTGGAAGCTAGGCAACCCCTTTCAATCAAGTGATTCTCGTCAGTCTCTGCTTGGGGCTACTTCAATAGGACACAAAACCATAGCGATAGAACTTGGAACTATATTATTGTGCAAGTTTCAAAGAGCTAGCACGAACCGTGTTTGATTTAGAGTTCCAACTACATGTATCCATATAGGAGAAAACAGAGTGAAACCTAAACATGAAATCGGTTACTGCAAACGAACGGTTTAACTAGAAGAACGAAATTTGGTGAGCCAATTGGGACTGGTGTACTGATCATTACCTGCAAGTATCATCAAGATTGGGTGAAAAAATGTTTGCTGAGATTTCAGGAAACTCGTAGTTTTTTGGAAGCTTGGCAACCGCTTTCAATGAAAGTGATTCTCGTCAGTCTATGCTTTCGGCTACTTCAATAGGACACAAACCATAGCGATAGAACTTGGAACTACATTATTGTGCCAAGTTTCAAGAGCTAGCCCAAACAGTGTTTGATTTAGAGTTCCAAAAACATGTATCCATATAGGAGAAAACAGAGTGAAACCTAAACATGAAAACGGTTACTGCAAAGGAACAGTTTAACCTAGAAGAACGAAATTTGGTGAGCCAAGTGGGATTGGTGTACTTATCATTTCTTGCCAGTATCATCAAGATGGGGTGAAAAAATGTTTGTTGAGTTTTCCGGAAACTCGTAGTTTGTCGAAAGCTTGGCAACCGCTTTCAATGAAAGTGATTCTCGTCAGTCTCTTCTTGGGGCTATTTCAATAGGACACAAACCATAGCGATAGAACTTGGAACTACATTATTGTGCCAAGTTTCAAAGAGCTAGCACAAACCGTGTTTGATTTAGAGTTCCAACTACATGTATCCATATAGGAGAAAAACAGAGTGAAACCTAAACATGAAAACGGTTACTGCAAAGGAACGGTTTAACCTAGAAGAACGAAATTTGGTGAGCCAAGTGGGATTGGTGTACTGATCATTACCTGCCTGTATCATCAAGATTGGGTGAAAAAATGTTTGCTGAGATTTCAGGAAACTCGTAGTTTTTTGGAAGCTTGGCAACCCCTTTCAATGAAAGTGATTCTCGTCAGTCTCTGCTTGGGCTACTTCAATAGGATAGAAGCATAGCGATAGAACTTAGAAATACATTATTGTGCCAAGTTTCAAAGAGCTAGCCACAAACCGTGTTTGATTTAGAGTTCCAACTACATGTATTCATATAGGAGAAAACAGAGTGAAACCTAAACATGAAAACGGTTACTGCAAATGAACGGTTTAACCTAGAACAAAGAAATTTGGTGAGCCAATGGGACTGGTGTACTGATCATTACTGCAAAAATTCATCAAGATTGGGTGAAAAAAATGTTTGCTGAGATTTCAGTAAACTAGTAGATTTTTTGGAAGCTTGGCAACCCCTTTCAATGAAAGTGATTCTCGTCAGTCTCTGCTTGGGGCTACATCAATAGGATACAAACCATAGCGATACAACTTGGAACTACATATTGTGCGAAGTTTCAAAGAGCTAGCACAAACAGTGTTTGATTTAGAGTTCCAACTACATGTATCCATATAGGAGAAAACAGAGTGAAACCTAAACATGAAAACGGTTACTGCAAAGGAACGGTTTAACCTAGAAGTACGAAATTTGGTGAGCCAAGTGGGATTGTGTACTGATCATTACCTGCCAGTATCATCAAGATTGGGTGAAAAAATGTTTGCTGAGATTTCAGGAAACGCGTAGATTTTGGAAGCTAGGCAACCCCTTTCAATCCAAGTGATTCTCGTCAGTCTCTGCTTGGGGCTACTTCAATAGGACACAAACCATAGCGATACAACTTGGAACTACATTATTGTGCCAAGTTTCAAAGAGCTAGCACAAACCGTGTTTGATTTAGAGTTCCAACTACATGTATCCATATAGGAGAAAACAGAGTGAAACCCAAACATGGAAACCGTTACTGCAAAGAACGGATTAAGCTAGAAGAACGAAATTTGGTGAGCCAAATGGGATTGGTGAACTGATCATTACTGCAAGTATCATCAAGATTGGGTGAAAAAATGTTTGCTGAGATTTCAGTAAACGCGTAGATTTTGGAAGCTAGGCAACCCCTTTCAATCCAAGTGATTCTCGTCAGTCTCTGCTTGGGGCTACTTCAATAGGACACAAACAATAGCGATAGAACTTGGAACTACATTATTGTGCCAAAGTTTCAAAGAGCTAGCACAAAACGTGTTTGATTTAGAATTCCAACTACATGTATCCATATAGGAGAAAACAGAGTGAAACCTAAACATGAAAACGGTTACTGCAAACGAACGGTTTAACCTAGTAGAACGAAATTTGGTGAGCCAAGTGGGATTGGTGTACTGATCATTACATGCCAGTAGCATCAAGATTGGTGAAAAAATGTTTGCTGAGATTTCCGGAAACTCGTAATTTGTCGAAAGCTCTGGCAACCCCTTTCAATGAAAGGGATTCTCGTCAGTCTCTGCTTGGGCTACTTCAATAGGACACAAACCATAGCGATAGAACTTGGAACTACATTATTGTGCCAAGTTTCAAAAGAGCTAGCACAACCGTGTTTGATTTAGAGTTCCAACTACATGTATCCATATAGGAGAAAACAGAGTGAACCTAACATAAAATCGGTTACTGCAAACGAACGGTTTAACATAGAAGAAAGAAATTTCGTGAGCCAAGTGGGACTGGTGTAATGATCATTACCTGCATGTATCATCAGGATTGGTTTAAAAAATGTTTGCTGAGATTTCAGGAAACTCGTAATTTTTTGGAAGCTTGGCCACCCCTTTCAATGAAAGTGATTCTCGTCAGTCTCTGCTTTCGGCTACTTCAATAGGACACAAATCATAGCGATAGAACTTGGAACTACATTATTGTGCCAAGTTTCAAAGAGCTAGCACAAACCGTGTTTGATTTAGAGTTCCAACTACATGTATCCATATAGCAGAAACAGAGTGAAACCTAAACATGAAAACGGTTACTGCAAAGGAACGGTTTAACCTAGAAGTACGAAATTTGGTGAGCCAAGTGGGATTGGTGTACTGATCATTACCTGCCAGTATCATCAAGATTGGGTGAAAATTTGTTTGCTGAGATAACAGGAAACTCATAGTTTTTTGGAAGCTTTGCATCCCCTTTCAATGAAAGTGATTCTCGTCAGTCTCTGCTTGGGGCTACTTCAATAGGACACAAACCATAGCGATAGAACTTGGAACTACATTATTGTGCCAAGTTTCAAAGAGCTAGCACAAACCGTGTTTGATTTAGAGTTCCAAATACATGTATCCATATAGGGAAAAAACAGAGTGAAACCTAAACATGGAAACGGTTACTGCAAAGGAACGGTTTAAGCAGGAAGAACGAAATTTTGGTGAGCCAAGTGGGATTGGTGTACTGATCGTTACCTGCAAGTATCATCAAGATTGGGTGAAAAAATGTTTGCTGAGATTTCAGGAAACTCGTAGTTTTTTGGAAGCTTGGCAACCCCTTTCAATGAAAGTGATTCTCGTCAGTCTCTGTTTTCGTCTACTTCAATTGGACACAAACCATAGCGATAGAACTTGGAACTACATTATTTTGCCAAGTTTCAAAGAGCTAGCACAAACCGTGTTTGATTTAGAGTTCCAACTACGTGTATCCATATAGGAGAAAACAGAGTGAAACATAACATGAAAACGGTTACTGCAAAGGAACGGTTTAACCTTGAAGGAACGAAATTTGGTTAGCCAAGTGGGATTGGTGTACTGATCATTACCAGCAAGTATAATCAGATTGGGTGAAAAAAATGTTTGCTGAGATTTCAGTAAACTCGTAGATTCTTGGAAGCTTGGAAACCCCTTTCAATGAAAGTGATTCTCGTCAGTCTCTGCATGGGCTACTTCCATAGGACACAAACCCTAGTGATAGAACTTGGAACTACATTATTGTGCCAAGTTTCAAAGAGCTAGCACAAACCGTGTTTGATTTAGAGTTCCAACTACATTTATCCATATAGGAGAAAACAGAGTGAAAACCTAAACATGAAATCGGTTACTGCCAACGAACGGTTTAACCTAGAAGAAGAAATTTCGTGAGCCAAATGGGACTGGTATACTGATCATTACCTGCAAGTACCATCAAGATTGGTGAAAAAATGTTTGCTGAGATCCGGAAACTCCTAGTTTGTCGAAAGCTTGGCAACCCTTTCAATTGAATGTGATTCTTGTCAGTCTCTGGTTTCGGCCACTTCAATAGGACACAAACCATAGCCATAGAACTTGGAACTACATTATTGTGCCAAGTGTCAAAGAGCTAGCATAAACTTTGTTTGATTTAGAGTTCCAACTACATGTATCCATATGGGAGAAAACAGAGTGAAAACTAAAAATGAAAAACGATTACTGCAAAGGAACGGTTAACCTAGAAGAACGAAATTTGGTGAGTCAAGTGGGACTGGTGTACTGATCATTACCTGCAAGTATCATCATGATTGGGTGAAAAAGTGATTGCTGAGATTTCAGGAAACTCGTAGATTTTTGGAAGATTGGCAACTCCTTTCAATGGAAGTGATTCTCGAAAGTCTCTGCTTGGGGCTACTTCAATAGGACAAAAACCATAGCCATAGAACTTGGAACTACATTTTGTGCCAAGTTTCAAAGAGCTAGGCACAAACCGTGTTTGAATTTAGAGTTTCAACGACATGTATCCATATAGGAGAAAACAGAGTGAAACCTAAAAATGAAAACTGTTACTGCAAAGGAACGGTTTAACCTAGAAGAACGAAATTTGGTGAGCCAAGTGGGACTGTTGTACTGATCATTACCTGCAAGTATCATCAAGATTGGGTGAAAAAATATTTGCTGAGACTTCAGGAAACTCGTAGTTTTTGGAAGCTTAGCAACCCCTTTCAATGAACGTGATTCTCGTCAGTCTCTTCTTGGGGCTACTTCCATAGGACACAAACCATCACGATAGAACTTGGAACTACATTATTGTGCCAAGTTTCAAAGAGCTAGCACAAATCGTGTTTGATTTAGAGTTCCAACTACATGTATCCATATAGGAGAAACAGAGTGAAACCTAAACATGAAAACGGTTACTGCAAGGAACGGTTTAAACTAGAAGAACGAAAATTGGGGAGCCCATGGATTGGTGTACTTATCATTTCCTGCAAGTATCATCACGATTGGGTGAAAAAAAGTTTGCTGAGATTTCAGGAAACTCGTAGGTTTTGGAAGCTTGGCAACTCCTTTCAAATGAAAGTGATTCTCGTCAGTCTCTGCTTAGGGCTACTTCAATAGGAAACAAACCATCACGATAGAACTTGGAACTACATTATTGTGCCAAGTTTCAAAGATCTAGCACAAACCGTTTTGATTTAGAGTTCCAACAACATGTATCAATATAGGAGAAAACAGAGTGAATCCTAAACATGAAAAGGATTACTGCAAAGGAACGGTTGAACCTAGAAGAACGAAATTTGGTGAGCCTAGTGGGATTGGTGTACTGATCATTACCTGCAGTATCATCAAGATTGGTGAAAAAATGTTTGGTGAGATTTCAGGGAAACTCGTAGTTTTTTTGGAAGCTTGGCAACCCCGTTCTATGAAAGTGATTCTGGTCAGTCTCTGCTTGCGGCTACTTCAATAGGACACAAACCATAGTCATAGAACTTGGAACTACATTATGGTGCCAAGTTTCAAAGAGCTAGCACAACCGTGTTTGATTTAGAGTTCCAACTACATGTATCCATATAGGAGAAAACAGAGTGAAACCTAAACATGAAAACGATTACTGCAAAGGAACGGTTTAACCTGGAAGAAGAAATTTGGTTAGACAAGTGGGATTTGTGTACTGATCAATTACCTGCAAGTATCATCAAGATTGGGTGAAAAAATGTTTGCTGAGATTTCAGGAACTAGTATTTTTGGAAGCTTGGCAACCCCTTTCAATGAAAGTGATTCTCGTCAGTCTCTGCTTGGGGCTACTACCATAGGACACAAACCATTGCCATAGAACTTGGAACTACATTATTGTGCCAAGTTTCAAAGAGCTAGCAGAAACCGTGTTTGATTTAGAGTTCCAACTACATGTATCCATATAGGAGAAAACAGATTGAAACCTAAACATGAAAACGGTTACTGCAAAGGAACGGTTTAACCTAGAAGAACGAAATTTGGTGAGCCTAGTGGGATTGGTGTACTGATCATTAAATGGAAGTATCATCTTGATTGGGTGAAAAAATGTTTGCTGAGATTTCAGGAAACTCATAGTTTTTTGGAATCTTGGCAACCCCTTTCAATGAAAATGATTCTCGTTAGTCTCTGCTTGGGACTACTTCAATTGGACACAAACCATAGCGATAGAACTTGGAACTACATAATTGTGCCAAGTTTCAAAGAGCTAGCACAAACCCTTGTTTGATTTAGAGTTCCAACTACATGTATCCATATAGGAGAAACCAGAGTGAAACCTAAACATGAAAACGGTTACTGCAAAGGAACGGTTTAACCTAGAAGAACGAAATTTGGTGAGCCAAGTGGGATTGGTGTACTGATCATTTAATGGAAGTATCATCAAGATTGGGTGAAAAAATGATTGCTGAGATTTCAGGAAACTCGTAGTTTTTTGGAAGCTTGGCAACCCCTTTCAATGAAAGTGATTCTCATCAGTCTCTGCTTAGACCTACTTCCATAGGACACAAACCATAGCGATAGAACTTGGAACTACATTATTGTGCCAAGTTTCAAAGAGCTAGCACAAACCGTGTTTGATTTAGAGTTCCAACTACATGTATCCATATAGGAGAAAACAGAGTGAAACCTAAACATGAAATCGGTTACTGCCAACGAACGGTTTAACCTAGAAGAACGAAATTTCGTGAGCCAAGTGGGACTGGTATACTGATCATTACCTGCAAGTACCATCAAGATTGGGTGAAAAAATGTTTGCTGAGATTCCAGGAAACTCGTAGTTTTTTGGAAGCTTGCAACCCCTTTCAATGAAAGTGATTCTCGTCAGTCTCTGCTTGGGCCTACTTCAATAGGACACAAACCAGATCGATAGAACTTGGAACTACATTATTGTGCCAAGTTTCATAGAGATAGCACAAACCGTGTTTGATTTAGAGTTCCAACTACATGTATCCATATAGGAGAAAACAGAGTGAAACCTAAACATGAAAACGGTTACTGCAAAGGAACGGTTTAACCTAGGAAGAATGAAATTTTTGGAGCTAAGTGGGATTGGTGTACTGATCATTAAATGGAAGTATTATCAGGATTGGGTGAAAAAATGTTTGCTGAGATTTCAGGAAACTGGTAGTTTTTGGAAGATTGGCAACACCTTTCATTGAAAGTGATTCTCATCAGTCTCTGCTTGGCTACTTCAATAGGACACAAACCATAGCGATAGAACTTGGAACTACATAATTGTGCCAAGTTTCAAAGAGCTAGCACAAACCTTGTTTGATTTAGAGTTCCAACTACATGTATCCATATAGGAGAAACCAGAGTGAAACCTAAACATGAAAACGGTTACTGCAAAGGAACGGTTTAACCTAGAAGAACGAAATTTGGTGAGCCAAGTGGGATTGGTGTACTGATCATTTAATGGAAGTATCATCAAGATTGGGTGAAAAAATGATTGCTGAGATTTCAGGAAACTCGTAGTTTTTTGGAAGCTTGGCAACCCCTTTCAATGAAAGTGATTCTCGTCAGTCTCTGCTTGGGGATACTTCAATAGGACACAAAGCATACCGATAAACTTGGAACTACATCATTGTGCCACGTTTCAAAGAGCTAGCACAAACCGTGTTTGATTTAGATTTCCAACTATATGTATCCATATAGGAGATAACAGAGTGAAACATAAACATGAAAACGGTTACTGCAAAGGAACGGTTTAACCTAGAAGAACGAAATTTGGTGAGCCAAGTGGGATTGGAGTACTGATCATTACCTGCCAGTATCATCAAGATTGAGTGAAAAAAAGTTTCCTGAGATTTCAGGAAACTCGTAGTTTTTTGGAAGTTTATCAACCCTTTTAATTAAAGTGATTCTCGTCAGTCTCTGCTTGGGGCTACTACCATAGGACACAAACCATAGACATAGAAGTTGGAACTACATTATTGTGCCAAGTTTCAAAGAGCTAGCACAAACCGTGTTTGATTTAGAGTTCCAACTACATGTATCCATATAGGAGAAAACAGAGTGAAACCTAAACATGAAAACGGTTACTGCAAAGGAACGGTTTAAACCTAGAATAATGAAATTTGGTAAGCCAAGTGGGATTGGTGTACTGATCATTACCTGCAAGTATCATCAAGATTGGGTGAAAAACAGTTTGCTGAGATTTCAGGAAACTCTTAGTTTTTTTGAAGCTTGGCAATCCCTTTCAAAGGAAGTGATTCTCGTCAGTCTCTGCTTGGGCCTACTTCCATCGGAGACAAACCATAGCCATAGAACTTGGAACTACATTATTGTGCCAAGTTTCAAAGAGCTAGCACAAACCATGTTTGATTTAGAGTTCCAACTACATGTATCCATATAGGAGAAAAAGAGTGAAACCTAAACATGAAAACGGTTACTGCAAAGGAACGTTTAACCTAGAAGAACAAAATTTGGTGAGACAAGTGGGATTGGTGTACTGATCATTAAATGGAAGTATCATCAAGATTGGGTGAAAAAATGATTGCTGAGATTTCAGGAAACTCGTAGTTTTTTGGAAGCTAGTCAACCCCTTCAATGAAAGTGATTCTCGTCAGTCTCTGCTTGGGGCTACTTTAATAGGACACAAACCATAGCCATAGAACTTGGAACTACATTACTGTGGCAAGTTTCAAAGAGCTAGCATAAACCGTGGTTTGAGTTCCAACTGCATGTATCCATATAGGAGAAAACAGAGTGAATCCTAAACATGAAAATGGTTACTGCAAAGGAACGGTTTAACCTAGAAAAACGAAATTTGGTGAGCCAAGTGGGATTGGTGTACTGATCATTACATGCAAGTATCATCACGATTTGGGTAAAAAAGTGTTTGCTAAGATTTCAGGAAACTCGTAGATTTTGGAAGCTTGGCAACCCCGTTCAATGAAAGTGATTCTCGTCAGTCTCTTCTTGGGGCTACTTCCATAGGACACAAACCATAGCGATAGAACTTGGAACTACATTATTGTGCCAAGTTTTTAGAGCTAGCACAAACCGTGTTTGATTTAGAGTTCCCACTACATGTATCCATATAGGAGAAAACAGATTGGAAACCTAAACATGAAAACGGTTACTGCAAAGGAACGGTTTAACCTAGAAGAACGAAATTTGGTGAGCCTAGTGGGATTGGTGTACTGATCATTAAATGGAAGTATCATCTTGATTGGGTGAAAAAATGTTTGCTGAGATTTCAGGAAACTCATAGTTTTTTGGAATCTTGGCAACCCCTTTCAATGAAAATGATTCTCGTTAGTCTCTGCTTGGGACTACTTCAATTGGACACAAACCATAGCGATAGAACTTGGAACTACATAATTGTGCCAAGTTTCAAAGAGCTAGCACAAACCTTGTTTGATTTAGAGTTCCAACTACATGTATCCATATAGGAGAAACCAGAGTGAAACCTAAACATGAAAACGGTTACTGCAAAGGAACGGTTTAACCTAGAAGAACGAAATTTGGTGAGCCAAGTGGGATTGGTGTACTGATCATTTAATGGAAGTATCATCAAGATTGGGTGAAAAAATGATTGCTGAGATTTCAGGAAACTCGTAGTTTTTGGAAGCTTGGCAACCCCTTTCAATGAAAGTGATTCTCATCAGTCTCTGCTTAGACCTACTTCCATAGGACACAAACCATAGCGATAGAACTTGGAACTACATTATTGTGCCAAGTTTCAAAGAGCTAGCACAAACCGTGTTTGATTTAGAGTTCCAACTACATGTATCCATATAGGAGAAAACAGAGTGAAACCTAAACATGAAATCGGTTACTGCCAACGAACGGTTTAACCTAGAAGAACGAAATTTCGTGAGCCAAGTGGGACTGGTATACTGATCATTACCTGCAAGTACCATCAAGATTGGGTGAAAAAATGTTTGCTGAGATTCCAGGAAACTCGTAGTTTTTTGGAAGCTTGGCAACCCCTTTCAATGAAAGTGATTCTCGTCAGTCTCTGCTTGGGCCTACTTCAATAGGACACAAAAAAGATCGATAGAACTTGGAACTACATTATTGTGCCAAGTTTCATAGAGATAGCACAAACCGTGTTTGATTTAGAGTTCCAACTACATGTATCCGTATAGGAGAAAACAGAGTGAAACCTAAACATGAAAACGGTTACTGCAAAGGAACGGTTTAACCTAGAAGAATGAAATTTTTGGAGCTAAGTGGGATTGGTGTACTGATCATTAAATGGAAGTATTATCAGGATTGGGTGAAAAAATGTTTGCTGAGATTTCAGGAAACTGGTAGTTTTTTGGAAGATTGGCAACACCTTTCAATGAAAGTGATTCTCATCAGTCTCTGCTTGGCTACTTCAATAGGACACAAACCATAGCGATAGAACTTGGAACTACATAATTGTGCCAAGTTTCAAAGAGCTAGCACAAACCTTGTTTGATTTAGAGTTCCAACTACATGTATCCATATAGGAGAAACCAGAGTGAAACCTAAACATGAAAACGGTTACGGCAAAGGAACGGTTTAACCTAGAAGAACGGAAATTGGTGAGCCAAGTGGGATTGGTGTACTGATCATTTAATGGAAGTATCATCAAGATTGGGTGAAAAAATGATTGCTGAGATTCAGGAAACTCGTAGTTTTTTGGAAGCTTGGCAACCCCTTTCAATGAAAGTGATTCTCATCAGTCTCTGCTTAGACCTACTTCCATAGGACACAAACCATAGCGATAGAACTTGGAACTACATTATTGTGCCAAGTTTCAAAGAGCTAGCACAAACCGTGTTTGATTTAGAGTTCCAACTACATGTATCCATATAGGAGAAAACAGAGTGAAACCTAAACATGAAATCGGTTACTGCCAACGAACGGTTTAACCTAGAAGAACGAAATTTCGTGAGCCAAGTGGGACTGGTATACTGATCATTACCTGCAAGTACCATCAAGATTGGGTGAAAAAATGTTTGCTGAGATTCCAGGAAACTCGTAGTTTTTTGGAAGCTTGGCAACCCCTTTCAATGAAAGTGATTCTCGTCAGTCTCTGCTTGGGCCTACTTCAATAGGACACAAACCAGATCGATAGAACTTGGAACTACATTATTGTGCCAAGTTTCATAGAGATAGCACAAACCGTGTTTGATTTAGAGTTCCAACTACATGTATCCATATAGGAGAAAACAGAGTGAAACCTAAACATGAAAACGGTTACTGCAAAGGAACGGTTTAACCTAGAAGAATGAAATTTTTGGAGCCAAGTGGGATTGGTGTACTGATCATTAAATGGAAGTATTATCAGGATTGGGTGAAAAAATGTTTGCTGAGATTTCAGGAAACTGGTAGTTTTTTGGAAGATTGGCAACACCTTTCAATGAAAGTGATTCTCATCAGTCTCTGCTTGGCTACTTCAATAGGACACAAACCATAGCGATAGAACTTGGAACTACATTATTGTGCCATGTTTCAAAGAGCTAGCACAAACCGTGTTTGATTTAGAGTCCAACAACATGTATCCATATAGGAGAAAACAGAGTGAAAACTAAACATGAAAACGGATACTGCAAAAGAACGGTTTAAGCTAGAAGAACGAAATTTGGTGAGCCAAGTGGGATTGGTGTACTGATCATTAAATGGAAGTGTCATCAAGATTGGGTGAAAAAATGTTTGCTGAGATTTCAGGAAACTCCTAGTTTTTTGGAAGCTTGGCAACCCCTTTCAATGAAAGTGATTCTCGTCAGTCTCTGCTTGGGGATACTTCAATAGGACACAAAGCATACCGATAAACTTGGAACTACATCATTGTGCCACGTTTCAAAGAGCTAGCACAAACCGTGTTTGATTTAGATTTCCAACTATATGTATCCTTATAGGAGATAACAGAGTGAAACATAAACATGAAAACGGTTACTGCAAAGGAACGGTTTAACCTAGAAGAACGAAATTTGGTGAGCCAAGTGGGATTGGAGTACTGATCATTACCTGCCAGTATCATCAAGACTGAGTGAAAAAAAGTTTCCTGAGATTTCAGGAAACTCGTAGTTTTTTGGAAGTTTATCAACCCCTTTTAATTAAAGTGATTCTCGTCAGTCTCTGCTTGGGGCTACTACCATAGGACACAAACCATAGACATAGAAGTTGGAACTACATTATTGTGCCAAGTTTCAAAGAGCTAGCACAAACCGTGTTTGATTTAGAGTTCCAACTACATGTATCCATATAGGAGAAAACAGAGTGAAACCTAAACATGAAAACGGTTACTGCAAAGGAACGGTTTAACCTAGAAGAATGAAATTTGGTAAGCCAAGTGGGATTGGTGTACTGATCATTACCTGCAAGTATCATCAAGATTGGGTGAAAACAGTTTGCTGAGATTTCAGGAAACTCTTAGTTTTTTGAAGCTTGGCAATCCCTTTCAAAGGAAGTGATTCTCGTCAGTCTCTGCTTGGGGCTACTTCCATCGGAGACAAACCATAGCCATAGAACTTGGAACTACATTATTGTGCCAAGTTTCAAAGAGCTAGCACAAACCATGTTTGATTTAGAGTTCCAACTACATGTATCCATATAGGAGAAAAAGAGTGAAACCTAAACATGAAAACGGTTACTGCAAAGGAACGGTTTTAACCTAGAAGAACAAAATTTGGTGAGACAAGTGGGATTGGTGTACTGATCATTAAATGGAAGTATCATCAAGATTGGGTGAAAAAATGATTGCTGAGATTTCAGGAAACTCGTAGTTTTTTGGAAGCTAGTCAACCCCTTCAATGAAAGTGATTCTCGTCAGTCTCTGCTTGGGGCTACTTTAATAGGACACAAACCATAGCCATAGAACTTGGAACTACATTACTGTGGCAAGTTTCAAAGAGCTAGCATAAACCGTGGTTTGAGTTCCAACTGCATGTATCCATATAGGAGAAAACAGAGTGAATCCTAAACATGAAAATGGTTACTGCAAAGGAACGGTTTAACCTAGAAAAACGAAATTTGGTGAGCCAAGTGGGATTGGTGTACTGATCATTACATGCAAGTATCATCACGATTGGGTAAAAAAGTGTTTGCTAAGATTTCAGGAAACTCGTAGATTTTGGAAGCTTGGCAACCCCGTTCAATGAAAGTGATTCTCGTCAGTCTCTTCTTGGGGCTACTTCCATAGGACACAAACCATAGCGATAGAACTTGGAACTACATTATTGTGCCAAGTTTTTAGAGCTAGCACAAACCGTGTTTGATTTAGAGTTCCCACTACATGTATCCATATAGGAGAAAACAGAGTGAATCCTAAACATGAAAACGGTTACTGCAAAGGAACAGTTTAACCTAGAAGAACGAAATTCGGTGAGCCAAGTGGGATTGGTGTACTGATCATTACATGCCAGAATCATCAAGATTGGGTGAAAAACAGTTTGCTGAGATTTCAGGAAACTCGTAGTTTTTTTGAAGCTTGGCAACCCCTTTCAATGAAAGTGATTCTCGTCAGTCTCTGCCTGGGGCTACTTCAATAGGGACACAAACCATAGCGATAGAACTTGGAACTACATTACTGTGCCAAGGTTCAAAGAGCTAGCACAAACCGTGTTTGATTTAGAGTTCCGACTATATGTATCCACATAGGAGAAAACAGAGTGAAACCTAAACATGAAAACGGTTACTGGAAAGGAACGGTTTAACCTAGAAGAACGTAATTTGGTGAGCCAAGTGGGACTGGTGTACTGATCATTACCTGCCAGTATCATCAAGATTGGGTGAAAAAATGTTTGGTGAGATTTCAGGAAACTCGTAGTTTTTTGGAAGCTTGGCAACACGTTTCAATGAAAGTGATTCTCCTCAGTCTCTGCTTGGGGCTACTTCCATAGGACACAAACCATAGCCATAGAACTTGGAACTACATTATTGTGCCAAGTTTCAAAGAGCTAGCACAAACCGTGTTTGATTTAGAGTTCCAACTACATGTATCCATATAGGAGAAAACAGAGTGAAACCTAAACATGTAAACGGTTACTGCAAAAGAACGGTTTAACCTAGAAGAACGAATTTATTGGAGCCAATTGGGATTGGTGTACTGATCATTAAATGGAACTATTATCAGGATTGGGTGAAAAAATGTTTGCTGAGATTTCAGGAAACTGGTAGTTTTTTGAAGATTGGCAACCCTTACAATGAAAGTGATTCTCATCAGTCTCTGCTTGGCTACTTCAATAGGACACAAACCATAGCGATAGAACTTGGAACTACATTATTGTGCCATGTTTCAAAGAGCTAGCACAAACCGTGTTTGATTTAGAGTTCCAAGGACATGTATCCATATAGGAGAAAACAGAGTGAAAACTAAACTTGAAAACGGATACTGCAAAAGAACGGTTTAAGCTTGAAGAACGAAATTTGGTGAGCCAAGTGGGATTGGTGTACTGATCATTACCTGCCAGTATCATCAAGATTGGGTGAAAAAATGTTTGCTGAGATTTCAGGAAACTCCTAGTTTTTTGGAAGCTTGGCAACCCCTTTCAATGAAAGTGATTCTCGTCAGTCTCTGCTTGGGGCTACTTCAATAGGACACAAAGCATACCGATAGAACTTGGAACTACATCATTGTGCCACGTTTCAAAGAGCTAGCACAAACCGTGTTAGATTTAGAGTTCCAACTAGATGTATCCATATAGGAGAAAACAGAGTGAAACCTAAACATGAAAAAGGTTACTGCAAATGAACGGTTTAACCTAGAAGAAGAAATTTGGTGAGCCAAGTGGAACTGGTGTACTGATCATTACCTGCAAGTATCATCAAGATTGGGGTGAACAAATGTATGCTGAGATTTCAGGAAACTCGTAGTTTTTTGGAAGCTTGGCAACCCCTTTCAATGAAAGTGATTCTCGTTAGTCTCTGTTTGGGGCTACTTCCATCGGACACAAACCATAGCGATAGAACATTGAAGTACATTATTGTGCCAAGTTTCAAGGAGCTAGCACAAACCGTGTTTGATTTAGAGTTCCAACTACATGTATCCATAAATAGAAAACAGAGTGAAACCTAAACATGAAAACGGTTACTGCAAAGGAACGGTTTAACCTAGAAGAACGAAATGTGGTGAGCCCAGTGGGATTGGTGTACTGATCATTAAATGGAAGTGTCATCAAGATTGGGTGAAAAAATGTTTGCTGAGATTTCAGGAAACTCGTAGTTTTTTTGGAAGCTTGTCAACCCCTTTCAATGAAAGTGATTCTCGTCAGTCTCTGCTTGGGGCTTCTTCCATCGGACACAAACCATAGCCATAGAACTTGGAACTACATTATTGTGACAAGTTTCAAAGAGCTAGCACAAACCGTGTTTGATTTAGAGTTCCAACTACATGTATCCATATAGGAGAAAACAGAGTGAAACCTAAACATGAAAACGGTTACTGCAAAGGAACGGTTTAACCTAGAAGAACGAAATGTTGGGGAGCCAAGTGGGATTGGAGTACTGATCATTACCTGCCAGTATCATCAAGATTGAGTGAAAAAATAATTGCTGAGATTTTAGGAAAGTCGTAGTTTTTTGGAAGCTTGGCAACCCCTTTCAATGAAAGTGATTCTCGTCAGTCTCTGCTTGGGGCTACTTCCATAGGACACAAACCATAGCCATAGAACTTGGAACTACATGATTGTGCCCAGTTTCAAAGAGCTAGCACAAACCGTGTTTGATTTAGAGTTCCAACTACATGTATCCATATAGGAGAAAACAGAGTGAAACCTAAACATCAAAACGGTTACTGCAAAGGAACAGTATAACCTAGAAGAACGAAATTTGGTGAGCCAAGTGGGATTGGTGTACTGATCATTACCTGACAGTGTCATCGAATTGGGTGAAAAAATGTTTGCTGATATTTCAGGAAACTCGTAGTTTTTTGGAAGCTTGGCAACCCCTTTCAATGAAAGTGATTGCGTCAGTCTCTACTTGGGACTACTTCAATAGGACACAAACAATAGCCATAGACTTGGAACTACATTTTTGTGCCAAGTTTCAAAGAGCTAGCACAAACCGTGTTTGATTTAGAGTTCCAACTATATGTATCCATATAGGAGAAAAACAGAGTGAAACCTAAACATGAAAACGGTTACTGCAAAGGAATGGTTTATCCTAGAATTACGAAATTTAGTGAGCCAAGCGGATTGGTGTACTGATCATTACCTGCAAGCATTATCAAGATTGTTTGGAAAAATGTTTGCTGAGATTTCAGGAAACTCCTAGTTTTTTGGAAGCTTGGCAAGCCATTTCAATGAAAGTGATTCTCGTCACTCTCTGCTTCGCTACTTCAATAGTACACAAACCATAGCGATAGAACTCGAAACTACATTATTGTGCCAAGTTTCATAGAGCTAGCACAAACCGTGTTTGATTTAGAGTTCCAACTACATGTATCCATATAGGAGAAAAACAGAGTGAAACCTAAACATGAAAACGGTTACTGCAAAGGAACGGTTTAAGCTAGAAGAACGAAATTTGGTGAGCCAAGTGGGATTGGTGTACTGCTCATTACCTGCCAGTATCATCAAGTTTGGCTGAAAAAATGTTTGCTGAGATTTCAGGAAACTCGTAATTTTTTGGAAGCTTGGCAATCCCTTTCAATGAAAGTGATTCTCGTCAGTCTCTGCTGGGCCTACTTCAATAGGACACAAACCATAGCCATAGAACCTGGAACTACATTATTGTGCCAAGTTTCAAAGAGCTAGAACAAACCGTGTTTGATTTAGAGTTCCAACTACATGTATCCATATAGGAGAAAACAGAGTGAAACCTAAACATGAAAAAGGTTACTGCAAATGAACGGTTTAACCTAAAAGAAAGAAAATTTGGTGAGCCAAGTGGAACTGGTGTACTGATCATTACCTGCAAGTATCATCAAGATTGGGTGAAAAAATGTATGCTAAGATTTCAGGAAACTCATAGTTTTTTGGAAGCTTGGCAACCCCTTTCAATGAAAGTGATTCTCCTCAGTCTCTGTTTGGGGCTACTTCCATCGGACACAAACCATAGCGATAGAACATTGAAGTATATTATTGTGCCAAGTTTCAAAGAGCTAGCACAAACCGTGTTTGATTAAGAGTTCCAACTACATGTATCCATAAATAGAAAACAGAGTGAAACCTAAACATGAAAACGGTTACTGCAAAGGAATGGTTTAACCTAGAAGAACGAAATGTGGTGAGCCCAGTGGGATTGGTGTACTGATCATTAAATGGAAGTGTCATCAAGATTGGGTGAAAAAATGTTTGCTGAGATTTCAGGAAACTCGTAGTTTTTTTGGAAGCTTGTCAACCCCTTTCAATGAAAGTGATTCTCGTCAGTCTCTGCTTGGGGCTACTTCCATCGGACACAAACCATAGCCATAGAACTTGGAACTACATTATTGTGACAAGTTTCAAAGAGCTAGCACAAACCGTGTTTGATTTAGAGTTCCAACAAGATGTATCCATATAGGAGAAAACAGAGTGAAACCTAAACATGAAAACTGTTACTGCAAAGGAACTGTTTAACCTAGAAGAACGAAATTTGGTGAGCCAAGTGGAATTGGTATACTGATCATTAAATGGAAGAATCATCATGATTGGTTGAAAAAATGTTTGTTGAGATTTCAGGAAAATAATAGTTTTTTGGAAGATTGGCAACCCCTTTCAATGAAAGTGATTCTCGTCAGTCTCTGCTTGGCTACTTCCATAGGACACAAACCATAGCCATAGAACTTGGAACTACATTATTGTGCCAAGTTTCAAAGAGCTAGCACAAACCGTGTTTGATTTAGAGTTCCAACTACACGTATCCATATAGGAGAAAAGAGAGTGAAACCTAAACATGAAAACGGTTACTGCAAAGGAACGGTTTATCCTAGAAATACAAATAGAGTGAGCCCAGTGGGATTGGTGTACTGATCATTACCTGCAAGTGTCATCAAGATTGGGTGGAAAAATGTTTGCTGAGATTTCAGGAAACTCGTAGTTTTTTGGAAGATTGGCAACCCCTTTCAATGAAAGTGATTCTTGTCAGTCTCTGCTTGCCTACTTCAATAGGACACAAACCATAGCGATAGAACTTGGAACTACATTATTGTGACAAGGTTCAAAGAGCTAGCACAAACCGTGTTTGATTTAGAGTTCCAACTACATGTATGCATATAGGAGAAAACAGAGTGAAACCTAAACATGAAAATGGTCACTGCAAAGGAACAGTTTAACCTAGAAGAACGAAATGTTGGTGAGCCAAGTGGGATTGGTGTACTGATCATTAAATCTAAGTATCATCAAGATTCGGTGAAAAAATGTTTGCTGAGATTTCAGGAAACTCGTAGTTTTTTGGAAGCTTGGCAAGCCCTTTCAATGAATGTGATTCTCGTCAGTCTCTGCTTGGGGCTACTTCAATAGGACACAAACCATAGCCATAGAACTTGGAACTACATTATTGTGCCAAGTTTCAAAGGGCTAGCACAAACCGTGTTTGATTTAGAGTTCCACCTACATGTATCCATATAGGAGAAAACAGAGTGAAACCTAAACATGAAAACGGTTACTGCAAAGGAACCCTTTAACCTAGAAGAACGAAATTTGGTGAGCCAAGTGGGACTGGTGTACTGATCATTACCTGCCAGTATCAACAAGATTGGGGAAAAAAATGTTTGCTGAGATTTCAGGAAACTCGTAGTTTTTTGGAAGCTGGCAACCCCTTTCAATGAAAGTGATTCTCGTCAGTCTCTGCTTGGGGCTACTTCAATAGGACACAAACCATACCGATAGAACTTGGAACTACATCATTGTGCCACGTTTCAAAAAGCTAGCACAAGCCGTGTTTGATTTAGAGTTCCAACTAGATGTATCCATATAGGAGAAAACAGAGTGAAACCTAAACATGAAAACGGTTACTGCAAAGGAACTGTTTAACCTAGAAGAACGAAATTTGGTGAGACAAGTGGAATTGGTATACTGATCATTAAATGGAAGAATCATCATGATTGGTTGAAAAAATGTTTGTTGAGATTTCAGGAAAATAATAGTTTTTTGGAAGATTGGCAACCCCTTTCAATGAAAGTGATTCTCGTCAGTCTCTGCTTGGCTACTTCCATAGGACACAAACCATAGCCATAGAACTTGGAACTACATTATTGTGCCAAGTTTCAAAGAGCTAGCACAAACCGTGTTTGATTTAGAGTTCCAACTACACGTATCCATATAGGAGAAAAGAGAGTGAAACCTAAACATGAAAACGGTTACTGCAAAGGAACGGTTTATCCTAGAAATACAAAATAGAGTGAGCCCAGTGGGATTGGTGTACTGATCATTACCTGCAAGTGTCATCAAGATTGGGTGGAAAAATGTTTGCTGAGATTTCAGGAAACTCGTAGTTTTTTGGAAGATTGGCAACCCCTTTCAATGAAAGTGATTCTTGTCAGTCTCTGCTTGCCTACTTCAATAGGACACAAACCATAGCGATAGAACTTGGAACTACATTATTGTGACAAGGTTCAAAGAGCTAGCACAAACCGTGTTTGATTTAGAGTTCCAACTACATGTATGCATATAGGAGAAAACAGAGTGAAACCTAAACATGAAAATGGTCACTGCAAAGGAACGGTTTAACCTAGAAGAACGAAATGTTGGTGAGCCAAGTGGGATTGGTGTACTGATCATTAAATCTAAGTATCATCAAGATTCGGTGAAAAAATGTTTGCTGAGATTTCAGGAAACTCGTAGTTTTTTGGAAGCTTGGCAAGCCCTTTCAATGAATGTGATTCTCGTCAGTCTCTGCTTGGGGCTACTTCAATAGGACACAAACCATAGCCATAGAACTTGGAACTACATTATTGTGCCAAGTTTCAAAGGGCTAGCACAAACCGTGTTTGATTTAGAGTTCCACCTACATGTATCCATATAGGAGAAAACAGAGTGAAACCTAAACATGAAAACGGTTACTGCAAAGGAACCCTTTAACCTAGAAGAACGAAATTTGGTGAGCCAAGTGGGACTGGTGTACTGATCATTACCTGCCAGTATCAACAAGATTGGGGAAAAAAATGTTTGCTGAGATTTCAGGAAACTCGTAGTTTTTTGGAAGCTGGCAACCCCTTTCAATGAAAGTGATTCTCGTCAGTCTCTGCTTGGGGCTACTTCAATAGGACACAAACCATACCGATAGAACTTGGAACTACATCATTGTGCCACGTTTCAAAAAGCTAGCACAAGCCGTGTTTGATTTAGAGTTCCAACTAGATGTATCCATATAGGAGAAAACAGAGTGAAACCTAAACATGAAAACGGTTACTGCAAAGAACACTTTAACCTAGAAGAACAAAATTTGGTGAGCCAAGTGTGATTGATGTACTGATCATTACCTGCAAGTATCATCAAGATTGGGTGAAAAAATGTTTGCTGAGATTTCAGGAAACTCGTAGTTTTTTGGAAGCTTGGCAACCCCTTTCAATGAAAGTGATTCTCGTCAGTCTCTGCTTGGGGCTACTTCCATCGGACACAAACCATAGCCATAGACCTTGGAACTACATTATTGTGCCAAGTTTCAAAGAGCTAGCACAAACCGTGTTTGATTTAGAGTTCCAACTAGATGTATCCATATAGGAGAAAACAGAGTGAAACTTAAACATCAAAACGGTTACTGCAAAGGAACGGTTTAACCTAGAAGAACGAAATTTGGTGAGCCTAGTGGGATTGGAGTACTGATCATTACCTGCCAGTATCATCAAGATTGAGTGAAAAAATGTTTGCTGAGATTTCAGGAAACTCGTAGTTTTTTGGAAGCTTGGCAACCCCTTTCAATGAAAGTGATTCTCGTCAGTCTCTGCTTTGGGCTACTTCAATAGGACACAAAACATAGCCATAGAACTTGGAACTACATCATTGTGCCAAGTTTCAATCAGCTAGCACAAACCGTGTTTGATTTAGAGTTCCAACTACATGTATCCATATAGGAGAAAACAGAGTGAAACGTAAACATCAAAACGGTTACTGCAAAGGAACGGTTTAACCTAGAAAAACGAAATTTGGTGAGCCAAGTGGGATTGGTGTGCTGATCATTACCTGCCAGAATTATCAAGATTGGGTTAAAAACAGTTTGCTGAGATTTCATGAAATTCGTAGTTTTTTTTGAAGCTTGGCAACCCCTTTCAATGAAAGTGATTCTCGTCAGTCTCTGCCTGTGGCTACATCAATAGGACACAAACAATAGCTATAGACTTGGAACTACATTATTGTGCCAAGTTTCAAAGAGCTAGCACAAACCGTGTTTGATTTAGAGTTCCAACTATATGAATCCATATAGGAGAAAACAGAGTGAAACCTAAACATGAAAACGGTTACTCCAAAGGAATGGTTTATCCTAGAATTACGAAATTTAGTGAGCCAAGCGGATTGGTGTACTGATCATTACCTGCAAGCATTATCAAGATTGTTTGGAAAAATGTTTGCTGAGATTTCAGGAAACTCCTAGTTTTTTGGAAGCTTGGCAAGCCATTTCAATGAAAGTGATTCTCGTCACTCTCTGCTTCGCTACTTCAATAGTACACAAACCATCGCAATAGAACTCGAAACTACATTATTGTGCCAAGTTTCATAGAGCTAGCACAAACCGTGTTTGATTTAGAGTTCCAACTACATGTATCCATATAGGAGAAAACAGAGTGAAACCTAAACATGTAAACGGTTACTGCAAAGGAACGGTTTAACCTAGAAGAACGAAATGTTGGTGAGCCAAGTGCAATTGGTGTACTGATCATTAAATGGAAGTATCATCAAGATTGGGTGAAAAAATTTTTGCTGAAAATTCAGGAAAACTAGTAGTTTTTTGGAAGCTTGCCAACCCCTTTCAATGAAAGTGATTCTCGTCAGTCTCTGCTTGGGGCTAATTCCATAGGTCAAAAACCATAGCAATAGAACTTGGAACTACATCATTGTGCCAAGTTTCAAAGAGGTAAGACAAACCGTGTTTGATTTAGAGTTCCAACTACATGTATCCATATAGGAGAAAACAGAGTGAAATCTAAACATGAAAACGGTTACTGCAAAGGAACGGTTTAACATAGAAGAGCAAAATTTGGTGAGCCAAGTGGGATTGGTGTACTGATCATTAACGGAAGTATCATCAGGATTGGGTGAAAAAATGTATGTTGAGATTCCAGAAAACTCGTAGTTTTTTGGATGCTTGGCAACCCCTATCAATGAAAGTGATTCTCGTCAGTCTCTGCTTGGGGCTACTTCCATCAGACACAAACCATAGCCATAGAACTTGGAACTACATTATTGTGAGAAGTTTCAAACAGCTAGCACAAACCGTGTTTGATTTAGAGTTCCAACTACATGTATCCATATAGGATAAAACACAGTGAAAACTAAACATGAAAATGGTTACTTTAAGGAACGGTTTAACCTAGAAGAACGAAATTTGGTGAGCCCAGTGGGACTGGTGTACTGATCATTACCTGCAAGTATCATAAAGATTGGGTGAAGAAATGTATGTTGAGATTCCAGGAAACTCGTAGTTTTTTGGAAGCTTGGCTACCCCTTTCAATGAAAGTGATTCTCCTCAGTCTCTGCTTGGGGCTACTTCAATAGGACACAAACCATAGTGATAGAACTTGGAACTACATTATTGTGCCAATTATCAAAGAGCTAGCACAAACCGTGTTTGATTTAGTGTTGCAACTACATGTATCCATACAGGAGAAAACAGAGTGAAACCTAAACATCAAAACGGTTATTGCAAAGGAACGGGTTAACCTACAAGAACGAAATTTTTGGAGCCAAGTGGGATTGGTGTACTGATCATTACCTGCAAGTATCATCAAGATTGGGTGAAAAAATGTTTGCTGAGATTTCAGGACACTCGTAGTTTTTTGGAAGCTTGGCAACCCCTTTCAATGAAAGTGATTCTCGTCAGTCTCTGCTTGGGGCTACTTCCATCGGACACAAACCATAGCCATAGAACTTGGAAGTACATTATTGTGCCAAGTTTCAAAGAGCTAGCACAAACCGTGTTTGATTTAGAGTTCCAACTATATGTATCCATATAGGAGAAAACAGAGTGAAACCTAAACATGAAAACGGTTACTGCAAAGGAATGGTTTATCCTAGAATTACGAAATTTAGTGAGCCAAGCGGATTGGTGTACTGATCATTACCTGCAAGCATCATCAAGATTGTTTGGAAAAATGTTTGCTGAGATTTCATGAAACTCCTAGTTTTTTGGAAGCTTGGCAAGCCATTTCAATGAAAGTGATTCTCGTCAGTTCTGCTTGGGGCTACTTCCATCGGACACAAACCATAGCCATAGAACTTGGAACTACATTACCGTGCCAAGTTTCAAAGAGTTAGCACAAACCGTGTTTGATTTAGAGTTCCAACTACGTGTATCCATATAGGAGAAAACAGAGTGAAAAACTAAACATGAAAACGGTTACTGCAAAGGAACGGTTTAACCTTGAAGAACGAAATTTGGTGAGCCAAGTGGGATTGGTGTACTGATCATTACCTGCCAGTATCATCAAGATTGGGGAAAAAATGTTTGCTCAGATTTCAGGACACTCGTAGTTTTTTGGAAGCTTGGCAACCCCTTTCAATGAAAGTGATTCTCGTCAGTCTCTGCTTGGGGCTACTTCCAGCGGACACAAACCATAGCCATAGAACTTGGAAGTACATTATTGTGCCAAGTTTCAAAGAGCTAGCACAAACCGTGTTTGATTTAGAGTTCCAACTACATATATCCATAAATAGAAAACAGAGTGAAACCTAAACATGAAAACGGTTACTGCAAAGGAACGGTTTAACCTACAAGAACAAAATTTGGTGAGCCAAGTGGGATTGGTGTACTGATCATTAAATGGAAGTATCATCAAGATTGGGTTAAAAAATGTTTGCTTAGATTTCAGGAAAGTCGTAGTTTTTTTGGAAGCTTGGCAACCCCTTTCAATGAAAGTGATTCTCATCAGTCTCTGCTTGGGGCTACTTCCATCGGACACAAACCATAGCCATAGAAGTTGTAACTACATTATTGTGCCAAGTTTCAAAGAGCTAGCACAAACCGTGTTTGATTTAGAGTTCAACTACATGTATCCATATAGGAGAAAACAGAGTGAAACCTAAATATGAAAACGTTACTGCAAAGGAACGGTTTAAACTACAAATACGAAATTTGGTGAGCCCAGTGGGGTTGGTGTACTGATCATTACCTGCAAGTATCATCAAGATTGGGTGAAAAAATGTTTGCTGAGATTTCAGGAAAATCGTAGTTTTTTGGAAGCTTGGCAACCCCTTTCAATGAAAGTGATTCTCGTCAGTCTCTGCTTGGGGCTACTTCCATAGGACACAAACCATAGCCATAGAACTTGGAACTACATTATTGTGTCAAGTTTCAAAGAGCTAGCACAAACCGTGTTTGATTTAGAGTTCCAACAACATGTATCCATATAGGAGAAAACAGAGTGAAACCTAAACATGAAAACGGTTACTGCAAAGGAACGGTTTAACCTTGAAGAACGAAATTTGGTGAGCCAAGTGGGATTGGTGTACTGATCATTACCTGCCAGTATCATCAAGATTGGGGAAAAAATGTTTGCTCAGATTTCAGGACACTCGTAGTTTTTTGGAAGCTTGGCAACCCCTTTCAATGAAAGTGATTCTCGTCAGTCTCTGCTTGGGGCTACTTCCAGCGGACACAAACCATAGCCATAGAACTTGGAAGTACATTATTGTGCCAAGTTTCAAAGAGCTAGCACAAACCGTGTTTGATTTAGAGTTCCAACTACATATATCCATAAATAGAAAACAGAGTGAAACCTAAACATGAAAACGGTTACTGCAAAGGAACGGTTTAACCTACAAGAACAAAATTTGGTGAGCCAAGTGGGATTGGTGTACTGATCATTAAATGGAAGTATCATCAAGATTGGGTTAAAAAATGTTTGCTTAGATTTCAGGAAAGTCGTAGTTTTTTTGGAAGCTTGGCAACCCCTTTCAATGAAAGTGATTCTCATCAGTCTCTGCTTGGGGCTACTTCCATCGGACACAAACCATAGCCATAGAAGTTGTAACTACATTATTGTGCCAAGTTTCAAAGAGCTAGCACAAACCGTGTTTGATTTAGAGTTCCAACTACATGTATCCATATAGGAGAAAACAGAGTGAAACCTAAATATGAAAACGGTTACTGCAAAGGAACGGTTTAAACTACAAATACGAAATTTGGTGAGCCCAGTGGGGTTGGTGTACTGATCATTACCTGCAAGTATCATCAAGATTGGGTGAAAAAATGTTTGCTGAGATTTCAGGAAAATCGTAGTTTTTTGGAAGCTTGGCAACCCCTTTCAATGAAAGTGATTCTCGTCAGTCTCTGCTTGGGGCTACTTCCATAGGACACAAACCATAGCCATAGAACTTGGAACTACATTATTGTGTCAAGTTTCAAAGAGCTAGCACAAACCGTGTTTGATTTAGAGTTCCAACAACATGTATCCATATAGGAGAAAACAGAGTGAAACCTAAACATGAAAACGGTTACTGCAAAGGAACGGTTTAACCTAGAAGAACGAAATTTGGTGAACCTAGTGGGATTGGTGTACTGATTATTAAATGGAAGTATCATCAAGATTGGGTGAAAAATGTTTGCTGAGATTTCAGGAAACTCGTAGTTTTTTGGAAGCTTGACGACCACTTTCAATGAACGTGATTCTCGTCAGTCTCTGCTTGGGGCTACTTCAATACGACACAAACCATAGCCATAGAACTTGGAACTACATTATTGTGCCAAGTTTCAAAGAGCTAGCACAAACCGTGTTTGATTTAGAGTTCCAAATACATGTATCCATATAGGAGAAAACAGAGTGAAACCTAAACATGAAAACGGTTTCTGATAAGGAACGGTTTAACCTAGAAAAACGAAACTTGGTGAGCCAAGTGGGATTGGTGTACTGATCATTACCTGCCAGTATCATCAAGATTGGGTGAAAAAATGTTTGCTGAGATTTCAGGAGACTCGTAGTTTTTTGGAAGATTGGCAACCCCTTTCAATGAAAGTGATTCTCGTCAGTCCTGCTTGGGGCTACTTCAATAGGACACAAACCATAGCGATAGAACTTGGAGCTACATTATTGTGCCAAGTTTCAAAGAGCTAGCACAAACCGTGTTTGATTTAGAGTTCCAACTACATGTGTCCATATAGGAGAAAACAGAGAGAAACCTAAAAATGAAAACGGTTACTGCAAAGGAACGGTTTAACCTAGAAGAAACGAAATTTGGTGAGCCAAGTGGGATTGGTGTACTGATCTTTACCTGCCAGTATCATCAAGAATGGCTGAATAAATATTTGCTCAAGTTTTAGGAAATCGTAATTTTTTGGAAGCTTGGCAACCCCTTTCAATGAAAGTGATTCTCGTCAGTCTCTGCTTGGGGCTACTTCAATTGGACACAAACCATAGCGATAGAACATGGAGCTGCATTATTGTGCCAAGTTTCAAAGAGCTAGCACAAACCGTGTTTGATTTAGAGTTCCAACTACATGTATCCATATAGGAGAAAACAGAGTGAAACCTAAACATGATAACGGTTACTGCAAAGGAACGGTTTAAACTTGAAGAACTAAATTGGGTGAGTCAAGTGGGATTGGTGTACTGATCATTACCTGCCAGTATCTTCAAGATTGGGTGAAAAAATGTTTGCTCAAGTTTCAGGAAATCGTAGTTTTTTGGAAGCTTGGCAACCCCTTTCAATGAAAGTTATTCTTGTCAGTCTCTGCTTGGGGCTACTTCAATAGGACACAACCCATAGCGATAGAACTTGGAACTACATTATTGTGCCAAGTTTCAAAGAGCTAGCACAAACCGTGTTTGATTTAGTGTTCCAAATATATGTATCCATATAGGAGAAAACAGAGTGAAACCTAAACATGAAAACGGTTACTGCAAACGAACGGTTTAACCTAGAAGATCGAAATTTGGTGAGCCAAGTGGGATTGGTGTCCTGATCATTACATGCCAGTATCATCAAGATTGGGTGAAAAAATGTTTGCTAAAGTTTCAGGAAATCGTAGTTTTGTGGGAGATTGGCCACCACTTTCAATGAAAGTGATTCTCGTCAGTCTCTCCTTGGGGCTACTTCAATAGGACACAAACCATAGCGATAGAACTTGGCACTACATTATTGTGCCAAGTTTCAAAGAGATAGCACACACCGTGTTTGATTTTGAGTTCCAACTACATGTATCCATATAGGACAAAACAGAGTGAAACCTAAACATGAAAACGGTTACTGCAAAGGAACGGTTTAACCTAGAAGAACGAAATTTGGTGAGCCAAGTGGGATTGGTGTACTGATCATTACCTGCAAGTATCATCAAGACTGGGTGAAAAAAGTGTTTCAGGAGATTTCAGGAATCTCGTAGTTTTTTGGAAGCTTGGCAACCCCTTTCAATGAAAGTGATATTCGTCAGTCTCTGCTTGAGGGTACTTCAATAGGACACAAACCATAGCGATAGAACTTGGAACTACATTATTGTGCCAAGTTTCAAAGAGCTAGGACAAACCGTGTTTGATTTAGAGTTTCAAATACATGTATCCGTATAGGACAAAACAGAGTGAAACCTAAAACATGAAAACCGTTACTGCAAAGGAATGGTTTAACCTAGAAGAACGAAATTTGGTGAGCCAAGTGGGATTGGTGTACTGATCATTACCTGCAAGTATCATCAAGATTGGGTGAAAAAATGTTTGCTCAAGTTTCAGGAAATCATAGTTTTTTGGAAGCTTGGCAACCCCTTTCAATGAAAGTAATTCTCGTCAGTCTCTGCTTGGGGCTACATCAATAGGACACAAACCATAGTGATAGAACTTGGAACTACATTATTGTGCCAAGTTTCAAAGAGCTAGCACAAACCATGTTTAATTTAGAGTTCCAAATACATGTATCCATATAGGAGAAAACAGAGTGAAACCTAAACATGAAAACTGTTACTGCAAAGGAACGGTTTAACCTAGAAGAACGAAATTTGGTGATCCAAGTGGGATTGGTGTACTTATCATTACCTGCAAGTATCATCAAGAATGGGTGAAAAAATATTTGCTCAATTATAGGAAATCGTAATTTTTTGGAAGCTTGGCAACCCCTTTCAATGAAAGTGATTCTCGTCAGTCTCTGCTTGGAGCTACTTCAATAGGACACAAACCATAGCGATAGAACTTGGAACTACATTATTGTACCAAGTTTCAAAGAGCTAGCACAAACCGTGTTTGATTTAGAGTTCCAAATACATGTATCCATATAGGAGAAAAAAGAGTGAAACCTAAACATGAAAACGGTTACTGCAAAGGAACGGTTTAACCTTGAAGAACGAAATTTGGTGAGCCAAGTAGGATTGGTGTACTGATAATTACCTGCCAGTATCATCGAGATTGGGTGAAAAAATGTTTGCTCAAGTTTCAGGAAATCGTAGTTTTTTGGAAGCTTGGCAACCCCTTTCAATGAAAGTGATTCTCGTCAGTCTCTGCTTGGGGCTACTTCAATTGGACACAAACCATAGCGATAGAACTTGGAACTACATTATTGTGCCAAGTTTCAAAGAGCTAGCACAAACAGTGTTTGATTTAGAGTTCCAACTACATGTATCCATATAGGAGAACACAGAGTGAAACCTAAACATGAAAACAGTTACTGCAAAGGAACGGTTTAACCTACAAGAAGGAAATTTTGTGAACCAAGTGGGATTAGTGTACTGATCATTTCCTGCAAGTATCATCAAGATTGGGTGAAAAAATGTTTGCTAAAGTTTCAGGAAATCGTAGTTTTTTGGAAGCTTGGGAACCCATTTCAATGAAAGTGATTCTCGTCAGTCTCTGCTTGGAGCTACTTCAATAGGACACAAAACATAGCGATAGAACTTGGAACTACATTATTGTGCCAAGTTTCAAAGAGCTAGCACAAACCGTGTTTGATTTAGAGTTCCAAATACATGTATCCATATAGGAGAAAACAGAGTGAAACCTAAACATGAAAACGGTTACTACGAAGGAACCGTTTAACCTAGATGAATGAAATTTGGTGAGCCAAGTGGGATTGGTGTACTGATTATTACCTGCCAGTATCATCAAGATTGGGTGAAAAAATGTTTGCTGAGATTTCAGGAAACTCGTAGATTTTCGGAAGCTTGGCAACACCTTTCAATGAAAGTGATTCTCGTCAGTCTCTGCTTGGGGCTACTTCAATAGGACACAAACCATAGCCATAGAACTTGGAACTACATTATTGTGCCAAGTTTCAAAGAGCTAGCACAAACCGCGTTTGATTTAGAGTTCCAAATACATGTATCCATATAGGAGAAAACAGAGTGAAACCTAAACATGAAAAAGGTTACTGCATAGGAACGGTTTAACCTAGAAGAACGAAATTTGTGAGCCAAGTGGGATTGGTGTACTGATCATTACCTGCCAGTATCATTAAGATTGGGTGAAAAAATGTTAGCTGAGATTTCAAGAAACTCGTTTTTTTTTTTTTGGAATCTTGGCAACCCCTTTCAATGAAGGTGAATCTCGTCAGTCTCTGCTTGGGGCTACTTCAATAGGACACAAACCATAGCGATAGAACTTGGAACTACATTATTGTGCCAAGTTTCAAAGAGCTAGCACAAACCGTGTTTGATTTAGAGTTCCAAATACAAATATCTATATAGGAGAAAACAGAGTGAAACCTAAACATGAAAACGTTTACTGCACAGGAACGGTTTAACCTAGAAGAACGAAATTTGGTGAGCCAAGTGGGATTGGTATACTGATCATTACCTGCCAGTATCATCAAGATTGGGTGAAAAAATGTTTGCTGGGATTTCAGGAAACTCGTAGTTTTTTGGAAGCTTGGCAACCCGTTTCAATGAAAGTGATTCTCGTTAGTCTCTGCATGGGGCTACTTCATTAGGACACAAACCATAGAGATAGAACTTGGAACTACATTATTGTGCCAAGTTTCAAAGAGCTAGCACAAACCATGTTTGATTTAGAGTTCCAACTACATGTATCCATATAGGAGAAAACAGATTGAAACCTAAACATGAAAACGGTTACTGCAAAAGAACGGTTTAACGTAGAAGAACGAAATTTGGTGAGCCAAGTTGGATTGGTGTACTGATCATTACCTGCCAGTATCATCAAGATTGGGTGAAAAACAATATTTGCTGAGATTTCAGGAAACTCGTAGATTTTTGGAAGTCTTGGCAACCCCTTTCAATGAAAGTGATTCTCGTCAGTCTCTGCTTGGGATACTTCAATAGGACACAAACCATAGCGATAGAACTTGGAACTACATTATTGTGCCAAGTTTCAAAGAGCTAGCACAAACCGTGTTTGATTTAGTATTCCAACTACATGTATCCATATAGGAGAAAACAGAGTGAAACCTAAACATGAAAACGGTTCCTGCAAAGGAACGGTTTAACCTAGAAGAACGAAATTCGGTGAGCCAAGTTGGATTGGTGTACTGATCGTTACCTGCAAGTATCATCAAGATTGGGTGAAAAAATATTTGCTGAGATTTCAGGAAACTCGTAGATTTTTGGATGCTTGACAACCCCTTTCAATGAAAGTGATTCTCGTCAGTCTCTGCTTGGGGCTACTTCAATAGTACACAAACCATAGCGATAGAACTTGGAACTACATTATTGTGCCATGTTTGAAAGAGCTAGCACAAACCGTGTTTGATTTAGAGTTCCAACTACATGTATCCATATAGGAGAAAACAGAGTGAAACCTAAACATGAAAACGGTTACTACAAGGAACCGTTTAAGCTAGAAGAACGAAATTTGGTGAGCCAAGTGGGATTGGTGTACTGATCATTACCTGCCAGTATCATCAAGATTGGGTGAAAAAATGTTTGCTGAGATTTCAGGAAACTCGTTTTTTTTTTTTTTGGAAGCTTGGCAACCCCTTTCAATGAAAGTGATTCTCGTCAGTCTCTGCTTGGGGCTACTTCAATTGGACACAAACCATAGTGATAGAACTTCGAACTACATTATTGTGCCAAGTATCAAAGAGCAAGCACAAACCGTGTTTGATTTAGAGTTCCAACTACATGTATCCATATAGGAGAAAACAGAGTGAAACCTAAACATGAAAACGGTTACTGCAAAGGAACGGTTTAACCTAGAAGAACAAAATTTGGTGAGCCAAGTGGGATTGGTGTACTGATCATTACCTGCCAGTATCATCAATTTGGGTTAAAAAAAAGTTTGCTGAGATTTCAAGAAACACGTTTTTTTTTGGAAGCTTGGCAACCCATTTCATTGAAAGTGATTCTCGTCAGTCTCTGCTTGGGGCTACTTCAATAGTACACAAACCATAGCGATAGAACTTGCAACTACATTATTGTGCCAAGTTTCAAAGAGCTAGCACAAACCGTGTTTGATTTAGGGTTCCAACTACATGTATCCATATCGGAGAAAACAGAGTGAAACCTAAACATGTAAACGGTTACTGCAAAGGAACGGTTTAACGTAGAAAAACGAAATTTGGTGAGCGAAGTTGGATTGGTGCACTGATCATTACCTGCATGTATCATGAAGATTGGGTGAAAAAAATGTTTGCTGAGATTTCAAGAAAATTGTAGTATTTTGGAAATTGGCAACCCCTTTCAATGAAAGTGATTCTCTTCAGTCTCTGCTTGGGGCTACTTCAATAGGACACAAACCATAGCGATAGAACTTGGAACTACATTATTGTGCCAAGTTTCAAAGAGCTAGCACAAACCGTGTTTGATTTAGAGTTCCAACTACATGTATCCATATAGGAGAAAACAGAGTGAAACCTAAATATTAAAACGGTTACTGCAAACGAATCGTTTAAGCTAAAAGAACGAAATTTGGTGAGCCAAGTGGGATTGGTGTACTGATCATTATCTGCAAGTATCATCAAGATTGGGTGAAAAAAGGTTTGCTGAGATTTCAGGAAACTCGTAGGTTTTTGGAAGCTTGGCAACCCCTTTCAATGAAAGTGATTCTCGTCATTCTGTTCTTGGGGTACTTCAATAGGACACAAACCATAGCGATAGAACTTTGAACTACTTTATTGTGACACGTTTCAAAGAGGTAGCACAAACCGTGTTTGATTTTGAGTTCCAACTACATGTATCCATATAGGAGAAAACAGAGTGAAACCTAAACATGAAGACGGTTACTGCAAAGGAACGGTTTAACCTAGAAGAACGAAATTTGCTGAGCCAAGTGGGATTGGTGTACTGATCATTCCCTGCCAGTATCATCAAGATTGGGTTTAAAAAATGTTTGCTTAGATTTCAGGAAACTCGTAGTTTTTCGGAAGCCTGGCAACCCCTTTCAATGAAAGTGATTCTCGTCAGTCTCTGCTTGGGGCTACTTCAATAGGACATAAACCATACTGATAGAACTGGGAACTACATCATTGTGCCAAGTTTCAAAGAGCTAGCACAAACCGTGTTTGATTTAGAGTTCCAAATACATGTATCCATATAGGAGAAAACAGAGTGAAACCTAAACATGAAAAGGTTACTGCAAAAGAACGGTTTAACCTAGAAGACCGAAATTTGGTGAGCCAAGTGGGACTGGTGAACTGATCATTACCTGCAAGTATCATCAAGATTGGGTGAAAAAATGTTTGCTGAGATTTCAAGAAACTCGTAGTTTGTTGGAAGCTTGGCAACCCCTTTCAATGAAAGTGATCCTCGTCAGTCTCTGCTTGGGGCTACTTCAATAGGACACAAACCATAGCCATAGAACTTGGAACTACATTATTGTGCCAAGTATCAAAGAGCTCGCAGAAACCTTGTTTGATTAAGAGTTCCAAATACATGTATCCATATAGGAGAAAACAGAGTGAAACCTAAACATGAAAACGGTTACTGCAAAGGAACGGTTTAACCTAGAAGAACGAAAGTTGGTGAGCCAAGTGGGACTGGTGTACTGATCATAACCTGCCAGTATCATCAAGATTGGGTGAAAAAATATTTGCTGAGATTTCAGGAAACTCGTAGTTTTTCGGAAGCTTGTCAACACATTTCAATGAAAGTGATTCTCGTCAGTCTCTCCTTGGGGCTACTTCAATAGGACACAAACCATAGCGATAGAACTTCGAACTACATTATTGTGCCAAGTATCAAGGAGCTAGCACAAACCGTGTTTGATTTAGAGTTCCAACTACATGTATCCATATAGGAGAAAACAGAGTGAAACCTAAACACGAAAACGGTTACTGCAAATTAACGGTTTAACCTAGAAGAACGAAATTTGGTGTGCCAAGTGGGATTTGTGTACTGATCATTACCTGCCAGTATCATCAAGATTGGGTGAAAAAATGTTTGCTGAGATTTCAAGAAACTCTTTTTTTTTTTTTTGGAAGCTTGGCAACCCCTTTCAATGAAAGTGATTCTCGTCAGTCTCTGCTTGGGGCTACTTCAATAGGACACAAACCATAGCGATAGAACTTGGAACTACATTATTGTGCCAAGTTTCAAAGTGCTAGCACAAACCGTGTTTGATTTAGAGTTCCAACTACATGTATCCATATAGGAGAAAACAGAGTGAAACCTAAACATGTAAACGGTTACTGCAAAGGAACGGTTTAACGTAGAAGAACGAAATTTGGTGAGCCAAGTTGGATTGGTGTACTGATCATTACCTGCAAGTATCATCAAGATTGGGTGAAAAAATGTTTGCTGAGATTTCCAGAAACTCGTAGTTTTTTGGAAGCTTGGCAACCCCTTTAAATGAAAGTGATTTTCGTCAGTCACTGCTTGGGGCTACTTCAATAGGACACAAACCATAGCGATAGAACTTGAAACTATATTATAGTGCCAAGTTTCAAAGAGCTAGCACAAACCCTGTTTGCTTTTGAGTTCCAAGTACATGTATCTATATAGGAGAAAACAGAGTGAAACCTAAAATGAAAACGGTTACTTCCAAGGAAATGTTTAATCTAGAAGAACGAAATTTGGTGAGCCAAGTGGGCCTGGTGTACGGATCGTTACCTGCCAGTATCATCAAGATTGGGTGAAAAAATATTTGCTGAGATTTCCGGAAACTCGTAGTTTTTTGGAAGCTTTGCAACCCCTTTCAATGAAAGTGATTCTCGTCAGTCACTGCTTGGGGCTACATCAATAGGACACAAACCATAGTGATAGAACGTGCAACTACATTATTGTGCCAAGTTTCAAAGACCTAGCAAAAACTGTGTTTGACTTAGAGTTCCAACTACATGTATCCATATAGGAGAAAACAGAGTGAAACCTAAACATTAAAACGGTTACTGCAAAGGAACGGTTTAACCTAGAAGAACGAAATTTGGTGAGCCAAGTGGGATTGGTGTACTGTTCATAATCTGCAAGTATCATCAAGATTGGGTGAAAAAAGGTTTGCTGAGATTTCAGGAAACTCGTAGGTTTTTGGAAGCTTGGCAACCCCTTTCAATGAAAGTGATTCTCGTCAGTCTCTGCTTGGGGCTACTTCAATAGGACACAAATCATACCGATAGAACTTGGAACTACATTGTTGTGCCAAGTTTCAAAGAGCTAGCACAAACCGTTTTTGATTTAGAGTTCCAACTACATGTATCCATATAGGAGAAAACAGAGTGAAACCTAAACATGAAAACGGTTACTGCAAAGGAACGGTTTAACCTAGAAGAACGAAATTTGGTGAGCCAAGTGGGATTGGTGTACTGATCATTACCTGCCAGTATCATCAAGATTGGGTGAAAAAATGTTTGCTGAGATTTCAGGAAACTCGTAGTTTTTTGGAAGCTTGACAACCCCTTTCAATGAAAGTGATTCTCGTCAGTCTCTTCTTGGGGCTACTTCAATAGGACACAAACCATAGCGATAGAACTTCGAACTACATTATTGTGCCAAGTATCAATGAGTTAGCACAAACCGTGTTTGATTTAGAGTTCCAACTACATGTATCCATATAGGAGAAAACAGAGTGAAACCTAAACATGAAAACGGTTACTGCAAAGGAACGGTTTAACCTAGAAAAACGAAATTTGGTGAGCCAAGTGGGACTTGTGTACTGATCATTACCTGCCAGTATCATCAAGATTGGGTGAAAAAATGTTTGCTGAGATTTCAGGAAACTCGTAGTTTTTTGGAAGCTTGGCAACCATTTTCAATGAAATTCATTCTCGTCAGTCTGTCCTTGGGGCTACTTCAATAGGACACAAACCATAGCGATAGAACTTGGAACTACAAATTGTGCCAAGTTTCAAAGAGCTAGCACAAACCGTGTTTGATTTAGAGTTCCAACTACATGTATCCATATAGGAGAAAACAGAGTGAAAACTAAACATGAAAACGGTTACTGCAAAGGAACGGTTTAACCTAGAAGAACGAAATTCGGTGAGCCAAGTTGGATTGGTGTACTGATCATTACCTGCAAGTATCATCAATATTGGGTGAAAAAATATTTGCTGAGATTTCAGGAAACTCGTAGATTTTTGGAAGCTTTGCAACCCCTTTCAATGAAAGTGATTCTCGTCAGTCTCTGCTTGGGGCTACTTCAATAGTACACAAACCATAGTGATAGAACTTGGAACTACATTATTGTGCCAAGTTTCAAAGAGCTAGCAGAAACCGTGTTTGATTTAGAGTTCCAACTACATGTATCCATATAGGAGAAAACAGAGTGAAACCTAAACATGAAAACGGTTACTGCAAAGGAACGGTTTAACCTAGAAGAACGAAATTTGGTGAGCCAAGTGGGATTGGTGTACTGATCATTACCTGCCAGTATCATCAAGATTGGGTGAAAAAATGTTTGCTGAGATTTCAGGAAACTCGTAGTTTTTCGGAAGCTTGACAACCCCTTTCAATGAAAGTGATTCTCGTCAGTCTCTTCTTGGGGCTACTTCAATAGGACACAAACCATAGCGATAGAACTTCGAACTACATTATTGTGCCAAGTATCAATGAGTTAGCACAAACCGTGTTTGATTTAGAGTTCCAACTACATGTATCCATATAGGAGAAAACAGAGTGAAACCTAAACATGAAAACGGTTACTGCAAAGGAACGGTTTAACCTAGAAAAACGAAATTTGGTGAGCCAAGTGGGACTTGTGTACTGATCATTACCTGCCAGTATCATCAAGATTGGGTGAAAAAATGTTTGCTGAGATTTCAGGAAACTCGTAGTTTTTTGGAAGCTTGGCAACCATTTTCAATGAAATTCATTCTCGTCAGTCTCTCCTTGGGGCTACTTCAATAGGACACAAACCATAGCGATAGAACTTGGAACTACAAATTGTGCCAAGTTTCAAAGAGCTAGCACAAACCGTGTTTGATTTAGAGTTCCAACTACATGTATCCATATAGGAGAAAACAGAGTGAAAACTAAACATGAAAACGGTTACTGCAAAGGAACGGTTTAACCTAGAAGAACGAAATTCGGTGAGCCAAGTTGGATTGGTGTACTGATCATTACCTGCAAGTATCATCAATATTGGGTGAAAAAATATTTGCTGAGATTTCAGGAAACTCGTAGATTTTTGGAAGCTTTGCAACCCCTTTCAATGAAAGTGATTCTCGTCAGTCTCTGCTTGGGGCTACTTCAATAGTACACAAACCATAGCCATAGAACTTGGAACTACATTATTGTGCCAAGTATCAAAGAGCTCGCAGAAACCTTGTTTGATTAAGAGTTCCAAATACATGTATCCATATAGGAGAAAACAGAGTGAAACCTAAACATGAAAACGGTTACTGCAAAGGAACGGTTTAACCTTTAAGAACAAAATTTGGTGAGCCAAGTGGGATTGGTGTACTGATCATTACCTGCCACTATCATCAAGATTGGGTGAAAAAATGTTTGCTGAGATTTCAGGAAACTCGTTTTTTTTTTTTTGGAAGCTTGGCAACCCCGTTCAATGAAAGTGATTCTCGTCAGTCTCTGCTTCGGGCTACTTCAATAGGACAAAAACCATAGCGATAGAACTTGGAACTACATTATTGTGCCAAGTTTCAAAGAGCTAGCACAAACCGTGTTTGATTTAGAGTTCCAACTACATGTATCCATATAGGAGAAAAGAGAGTGGAACCTAAACATGAAAACGGTTACTGCAAAGGAACGGTTTAACCTAGAAGAACGAAATTTGGTGAACCAAGTGGGATTGGTGAATTGATCATTACCTGCCAGTATCATCAATATTGGGTGAAAAAAGGTTTGCTGAGATTTCAGGAAACTCGTAGGTTTTTGGAAGCTTGGCAACCCCTTTCAATGAAAGTGATTCTCGTCAGTCTCTGCTTGGGGTACTTCAATAGGACACAAACCATCGCGATAGAACTTGGAACTACATTATTGTGTCAAGTTTCAAAGAGCTAGCACAAACCGTGTTTGATTTAGAGTTCCAACTACATGTATCCATATAGGAGAAAACAGAGTGAAACCTAAACATGAAAACGGTTACTGCAAAGGAACGGTTTAACCTAGAAGAACGAAAATTGGTGAGCCAAGTGGGATTGCTGTAGTTATCATTACCTGCCAGTATCATCAAGATTGGGTGAAAAAAATGTTTCCTTAGATTTCAGGAAACTCGTAGTTTTTTGGAAGCTTGGCAACCCCTTTCAATGAAAGTGATTCTCATCTGTCTCTGCTTGGGGCTACTTCAATAGGACACAAACCATAGCGATAGAACTTGGAACTACATTATTGTGCCAAGTTTCAAAGCGCTAGCACAAACCATGTTTGATTTTGAGTTCCAACTACATGTATCGATATAGGAGAAAACAGAGTGAAATCTAAACATGTAAACGGTTACTGCAAAGGAACGGTTTAACCAAGAAGAACGAAAATTGGTGAGCCAAGTGGGATTGCTGTACTGATCATTACCTGCCAGTATCATCAAAATTGGGTGAAAAAAATGTTTCCTTAGATTTGAGGAAACTCGTAGTTTTTCGGAAGCTTGCCAACCCCTTTCAATGAAAGTGATTCACGTCTGTCTCTGCTTGTGGCTACTTCAATAGGACACAAACCATAGCGATAGAACTTGGAACTACATTATTGTGCCAAGTGTCAAAGAGCTAGCAAAAACCGTGTTTGATTTAGAGTTCCAACTACATGTATCCATATAGGAGAAAACAGAGTGAAAGCTAAACATGAAAACGGTTACTGCAAAGGAATGGTTTAACATAGAAGAACAAAATTTGGTGAGCCAAGTGGGATTGGTGTACTGATCATTACCTGCAAGTATCATCAATATTGGGTGAAAAAATGTTTGCTGAGATTTCAGGAAACTCGTAGTTTTACGGAAGCTTGGCAACCCCTTTCAATGAAAGTGATTCTCGTCAGTCTCTGCTTGGGGCTACTTCAATAGGACACAAACAATAGTGATGGAATTTGGAACTACATTATTGTGCCAAGTTTCAAAGAGCTAGCAGAAACCGTGTTTGATTTAGAGTTCCAACTATATGTATCCATATAGGAGAAAACAGAGTGAAACGTAAACATGAAAACGAATATGCAAAGGAACGGTTTAACCTAGAAGAACAAAATTTGGTGAGCCAAGTGGGATTGGATTACTGATCATTACCTGCAAGTATCATCAAGATTGGTGAAAAAATGTTTGCTCAGATTTCAGGAAACTCGTCGGTGTTTGGAAGCTTGGCAACCCCTTTCAATGAAAGTGTTTCTCGTCAGTCTCTGCTTGGGGCTACTTCAATAGGACAAAACCATAGCCATAGAACTTGGAACTACATTATTGTGCCAAGTTTCAAAGAGCTAGCACAAACCGTGTTTGATTTAGAGTTCCAACTACATGTATCCATATAGGAGAAAACAGAGTGAAACCTAAACATGAAAACGGTTACTGCAAAGGAACGGTTTAACATAGAAGAACGAAATATGGTGAGCCAATTGGGATTGGTGTACTGATCATTACCTGGCAGTATCATCAAGATTGGGTGAAAAAATATTTGCTGAGATTTCAGGAAAGCCGTTGTTTTTTGGAAGCTTGGCAACCCCTTTCAATGAAAGTGATTCTCGTCAGTCTCTGCTTGGGGCTACTTCAATAGGACACAAAACATAGCGACAGAACTTGGAACTACATTTTTGTGCCAAGTTTCAAAGAGCTAACACAAACCGTGTTTGATTTTGAGTTCCAACTACATGTATTCATATAGTAGAAAACAAAGTGAAACCTAAACATGAAAATGGTTACTGCAAAGGAACGGTTTAATCTAGAAGAACAAAATTTGGTGAGCCAAGTGGGATTGGTGTACTGATCATTACCTGGCAGTATCATCAAGATTGGGGGCAAAATTGTTTGCTGAGATTTCAGGAAACTCGTAGTTTTTCGGAAGCTTGGCAACCCCTTTCAATGAAAGTGATTCTCGTCAGTCTCTGCTTGGGGCTACTTCAATAGGACACAAAGCATAGCCATAGAAGTTGAAACTACATTATTGTGCCAAGTTTCAAAGAGCTAGCACAAACCGTGTTTGATTTAGAGTTCCAACTACATGTATCCATATAGGAGAAAACAGAGTGAAACCTAAACATGAAAACGGTTACTGCAAAGGAACGGTTTAACCTAGAAGAACAAAATTTGGTGAGCCAAGTGGGATTGGATTACTGATCATTACCTGCAAGTATCATCAAGATTGTTGAAAAAATGTTTGCTGAGATTTCAGGAAACTCGTAGTTTTTTGGAAGCTTGGCAACCCTTTCAATGAAAGTGATTCTCGTCAGTCTCTGCTTGGGGCTACTTCAATAGGACACAAACCATAGCGATAGAACTTGGAACTACATTATTGTGCCAAGTTTCAAAGTGCTAGCACAAACCGTGTTTGATTTAGAGTTCCAACTACATGTATCCATATAGGAGAAAACAGAGTGAAACCTAAACATGTAAACGGTTACTGCAAAGGAACGGTTTAACGTAGAAGAACGAAATTTGGTGAGCCAAGTTGGATTGGTGTACTGATCATTACCTGCAAGTATCATCAAGATTGGGTGAAAAAATGTTTGCTGAGATTTCCAGAAACTCGTAGTTTTTTGGAAGCTTGGCAACCCCTTTAAATGAAAGTGATTTTCGTCAGTCACTGCTTGGGGCTACTTCAATAGGACACAAACCATAGCGATAGAACTTGAAACTATATTATAGTGCCAAGTTTCAAAGAGCTAGCACAAACCCTGTTTGCTTTTGAGTTCCAAGTACATGTATCTATATAGGAGAAAACAGAGTGAAACCTAAAATGAAAACGGTTACTTCCAAGGAAATGTTTAATCTAGAAGAACGAAATTTGGTGAGCCAAGTGGGCCTGGTGTACGGATCGTTACCTGCCAGTATCATCAAGATTGGGTGAAAAAATATTTGCTGAGATTTCCGGAAACTCGTAGTTTTTTGGAAGCTTTGCAACCCCTTTCAATGAAAGTGATTCTCGTCAGTCACTGCTTGGGGCTACATCAATAGGACACAAACCATAGTGATAGAACGTGCAACTACATTATTGTGCCAAGTTTCAAAGACCTAGCAAAAACTGTGTTTGACTTAGAGTTCCAACTACATGTATCCATATAGGAGAAAACAGAGTGAAACCTAAACATTAAAACGGTTACTGCAAAGGAACGGTTTAACCTAGAAGAACGAAATTTGGTGAGCCAAGTGGGATTGGTGTACTGTTCATAATCTGCAAGTATCATCAAGATTGGGTGAAAAAAGGTTTGCTGAGATTTCAGGAAACTCGTAGGTTTTTGGAAGCTTGGCAACCCCTTTCAATGAAAGTGATTCTCGTCAGTCTCTGCTTGGGGCTACTTCAATAGGACACAAATCATACCGATAGAACTTGGAACTACATTGTTGTGCCAAGTTTCAAAGAGCTAGCACAAACCGTTTTTGATTTAGAGTTCCAACTACATGTATCCATATAGGAGAAAACAGAGTGAAACCTAAACATGAAAACGGTTACTGCAAAGGAACGGTTTAACCTAGAAGAACGAAATTTGGTGAGCCAAGTGGGATTGGTGTACTGATCATTACCTGCCAGTATCATCAAGATTGGGTGAAAAAATGTTTGCTGAGATTTCAGGAAACTCGTAGTTTTTTGGAAGCTTGACAACCCTTTCAATGAAAGTGATTCTCGTCAGTCTCTTCTTGGGGCTACTTCAATAGGACACAAACCATAGCGATAGAACTTCGAACTACATTATTGTGCCAAGTATCAATGAGTTAGCACAAACCGTGTTTGATTTAGAGTTCCAACTACATGTATCCATATAGGAGAAAACAGAGTGAAACCTAAACATGAAAACGGTTACTGCAAAGGAACGGTTTAACCTAGAAAAACGAAATTTGGTGAGCCAAGTGGGACTTGTGTACTGATCATTACCTGCCAGTATCATCAAGATTGGGTGAAAAAATGTTTGCTGAGATTTCAGGAAACTCGTAGTTTTTTGGAAGCTTGGCAACCATTTTCAATGAAATTCATTCTCGTCAGTCTGTCCTTGGGGCTACTTCAATAGGACACAAACCATAGCGATAGAACTTGGAACTACAAATTGTGCCAAGTTTCAAAGAGCTAGCACAAACCGTGTTTGATTTAGAGTTCCAACTACATGTATCCATATAGGAGAAAACAGAGTGAAAACTAAACATGAAAACGGTTACTGCAAAGGAACGGTTTAACCTAGAAGAACGAAATTCGGTGAGCCAAGTTGGATTGGTGTACTGATCATTACCTGCAAGTATCATCAATATTGGGTGAAAAAATATTTGCTGAGATTTCAGGAAACTCGTAGATTTTTGGAAGCTTTGCAACCCCTTTCAATGAAAGTGATTCTCGTCAGTCTCTGCTTGGGGCTACTTCAATAGTACACAAACCATAGTGATAGAACTTGGAACTACATTATTGTGCCAAGTTTCAAAGAGCTAGCAGAAACCGTGTTTGATTTAGAGTTCCAACTACATGTATCCATATAGGAGAAAACAGAGTGAAACCTAAACATGAAAACGGTTACTGCAAAGGAACGGTTTAACCTAGAAGAACGAAATTTGGTGAGCCAAGTGGGATTGGTGTACTGATCATTACCTGCCAGTATCATCAAGATTGGGTGAAAAAATGTTTGCTGAGATTTCAGGAAACTCGTAGTTTTTCGGAAGCTTGACAACCCCTTTCAATGAAAGTGATTCTCGTCAGTCTCTTCTTGGGGCTACTTCAATAGGACACAAACCATAGCGATAGAACTTCGAACTACATTATTGTGCCAAGTATCAATGAGTTAGCACAAACCGTGTTTGATTTAGAGTTCCAACTACATGTATCCATATAGGAGAAAACAGAGTGAAACCTAAACATGAAAACGGTTACTGCAAAGGAACGGTTTAACCTAGAAAAACGAAATTTGGTGAGCCAAGTGGGACTTGTGTACTGATCATTACCTGCCAGTATCATCAAGATTGGGTGAAAAAATGTTTGCTGAGATTTCAGGAAACTCGTAGTTTTTTGGAAGCTTGGCAACCATTTTCAATGAAATTCATTCTCGTCAGTCTCTCCTTGGGGCTACTTCAATAGGACACAAACCATAGCGATAGAACTTGGAACTACAAATTGTGCCAAGTTTCAAAGAGCTAGCACAAACCGTGTTTGATTTAGAGTTCCAACTACATGTATCCATATAGGAGAAAACAGAGTGAAAACTAAACATGAAAACGGTTACTGCAAAGGAACGGTTTAACCTAGAAGAACGAAATTCGGTGAGCCAAGTTGGATTGGTGTACTGATCATTACCTGCAAGTATCATCAATATTGGGTGAAAAAATATTTGCTGAGATTTCAGGAAACTCGTAGATTTTTGGAAGCTTTGCAACCCCTTTCAATGAAAGTGATTCTCGTCAGTCTCTGCTTGGGGCTACTTCAATAGTACACAAACCATAGCCATAGAACTTGGAACTACATTATTGTGCCAAGTATCAAAGAGCTCGCAGAAACCTTGTTTGATTAAGAGTTCCAAATACATGTATCCATATAGGAGAAAACAGAGTGAAACCTAAACATGAAAACGGTTACTGCAAAGGAACGGTTTAACCTTAAGAACAAAATTTGGTGAGCCAAGTGGGATTGGTGTACTGATCATTACCTGCCACTATCATCCAGATTGGGTGAAAAAATGTTTGCTGAGATTTCAGGAAACTCGTTTTTTTTTTTTTGGAAGCTTGGCAACCCCGTTCAATGAAAGTGATTCTCGTCAGTCTCTGCTTCGGGCTACTTCAATAGGACAAAAACCATAGCGATAGAACTTGGAACTACATTATTGTGCCAAGTTTCAAAGAGCTAGCACAAACCGTGTTTGATTTAGAGTTCCAACTACATGTATCCATATAGGAGAAAAGAGAGTGGAACCTAAACATGAAAACGGTTACTGCAAAGGAACGGTTTAACCTAGAAGAACGAAATTTGGTGAACCAAGTGGGATTGGTGAATTGATCATTACCTGCCAGTATCATCAATATTGGGTGAAAAAAAGGTTTGCTGAGATTTCAGGAAACTCGTAGGTTTTTGGAAGCTTGGCAACCCCTTTCAATGAAAGTGATTCTCGTCAGTCTCTGCTTGGGGTACTTCAATAGGACACAAACCATCGCGATAGAACTTGGAACTACATTATTGTGTCAAGTTTCAAAGAGCTAGCACAAACCGTGTTTGATTTAGAGTTCCAACTACATGTATCCATATAGGAGAAAACAGAGTGAAACCTAAACATGAAAACGGTTACTGCAAAGGAACGGTTTAACCTAGAAGAACGAAAATTGGTGAGCCAAGTGGGATTGCTGTAGTTATCATTACCTGCCAGTATCATCAAGATTGGGTGAAAAAAATGTTTCCTTAGATTTCAGGAAACTCGTAGTTTTTTGGAAGCTTGGCAACCCCTTTCAATGAAAGTGATTCTCATCTGTCTCTGCTTGGGGCTACTTCAATAGGACACAAACCATAGCGATAGAACTTGGAACTACATTATTGTGCCAAGTTTCAAAGCGCTAGCACAAACCATGTTTGATTTTGAGTTCCAACTACATGTATCGATATAGGAGAAAACAGAGTGAAATCTAAACATGTAAACGGTTACTGCAAAGGAACGGTTTAACCAAGAAGAACGAAAATTGGTGAGCCAAGTGGGATTGCTGTACTGATCATTACCTGCCAGTATCATCAAAATTGGGTGAAAAAAATGTTTCCTTAGATTTGAGGAAACTCGTAGTTTTCGGAAGCTTGCCAACCCCTTTCAATGAAAGTGATTCACGTCTGTCTCTGCTTGTGGCTACTTCAATAGGACACAAACCATAGCGATAGAACTTGGAACTACATTATTGTGCCAAGTGTCAAAGAGCTAGCAAAAACCGTGTTTGATTTAGAGTTCCAACTACATGTATCCATATAGGAGAAAACAGAGTGAAAGCTAAACATGAAAACGGTTACTGCAAAGGAATGGTTTAACATAGAAGAACAAAATTTGGTGAGCCAAGTGGGATTGGTGTACTGATCATTACCTGCAAGTATCATCAATATTGGGTGAAAAAATGTTTGCTGAGATTTCAGGAAACTCGTAGTTTTACGGAAGCTTGGCAACCCCTTTCAATGAAAGTGATTCTCGTCAGTCTCTGCTTGGGGCTACTTCAATAGGACACAAACAATAGTGATGGAATTTGGAACTACATTATTGTGCCAAGTTTCAAAGAGCTAGCAGAAACCGTGTTTGATTTAGAGTTCCAACTATATGTATCCATATAGGAGAAAACAGAGTGAAACGTAAACATGAAAACGAATATGCAAAGGAACGGTTTAACCTAGAAGAACAAAATTTGGTGAGCCAAGTGGGATTGGATTACTGATCATTACCTGCAAGTATCATCAAGATTGGTGAAAAAATGTTTGCTCAGATTTCAGGAAACTCGTCGGTGTTTGGAAGCTTGGCAACCCCTTTCAATGAAAGTGTTTCTCGTCAGTCTCTGCTTGGGGCTACTTCAATAGGACAAAACCATAGCCATAGAACTTGGAACTACATTATTGTGCCAAGTTTCAAAGAGCTAGCACAAACCGTGTTTGATTTAGAGTTCCAACTACATGTATCCATATAGGAGAAAACAGAGTGAAACCTAAACATGAAAACGGTTACTGCAAAGGAACGGTTTAACATAGAAGAACGAAATATGGTGAGCCAATTGGGATTGGTGTACTGATCATTACCTGGCAGTATCATCAAGATTGGGTGAAAAAATATTTGCTGAGATTTCAGGAAAGCCGTTGTTTTTTGGAAGCTTGGCAACCCCTTTCAATGAAAGTGATTCTCGTCAGTCTCTGCTTGGGGCTACTTCAATAGGACACAAAACATAGCGACAGAACTTGGAACTACATTTTTGTGCCAAGTTTCAAAGAGCTAACACAAACCGTGTTTGATTTTGAGTTCCAACTACATGTATTCATATAGTAGAAAACAAAGTGAAACCTAAACATGAAAATGGTTACTGCAAAGGAACGGTTTAATCTAGAAGAACAAAATTTGGTGAGCCAAGTGGGATTGGTGTACTGATCATTACCTGGCAGTATCATCAAGATTGGGGGCAAAATTGTTTGCTGAGATTTCAGGAAACTCGTAGTTTTTCGGAAGCTTGGCAACCCCTTTCAATGAAAGTGATTCTCGTCAGTCTCTGCTTGGGGCTACTTCAATAGGACACAAAGCATAGCCATAGAAGTTGAAACTACATTATTGTGCCAAGTTTCAAAGAGCTAGCACAAACCGTGTTTGATTTAGAGTTCCAACTACATGTATCCATATAGGAGAAAACAGAGTGAAACCTAAACATGAAAACGGTTACTGCAAAGGAACGGTTTAACCTAGAAGAACAAAATTTGGTGAGCCAAGTGGGATTGGATTACTGATCATTACCTGCAAGTATCATCAAGATTGTTGAAAAAATGTTTGCTGAGATTTCAGGAAACTCGTAGTTTTTTGGAAGCTTGGCAACCCCTTTCAATGAAAGTGATTCTCGTCAGTCTCTGCTTGGGGCTACTTCAATAGGACACAAACCATAGTCAGAAGTTGGAACTACATTATTGTGCCAAGTTTCAAAGTGCTAGCACAAACCGTGTTTGATTTAGAGTTCCAACTACATGTATCCATATAGGAGAAAACAGAGTGAAACCTAAACATGAAAACGGTTATTGCAAAGGACCGGTTTAACTTAGAAGAATGAAATTTGGTGAGCCAAGTGGGATTGGTGTACTGATCATTACCTGCAAGTATCATCAAGATTGTTGAAAAAATGTTTGCTGAGATTTCAGGAAACTCGTCGGATTTTGGAAGCTTGGCAACCCCTTTCAATGAAAGTGATTCCCGTCAGTCTCTGCTTGGGGCTACTTCAATAGGACACAAACCATAGCGATAGAACTTGGAACTACTTTATTGTGCCAAGTTTCAAAGAGCTAGCACAAACAGTGTTTGATTTAGAGTTCCAACTACATGTATCCATATAGGAGAAAACAGAGTGAAACCTAAACATGAAAACGGTAACTGCAAAGGAACGGTTTAACCTAGAAGAATGAAATTTGGTTAGCCAAGTGGGATTGGTGTACTGATCATTCCCTGCCAGTATCATCAAGATTGGTTGATAAAATGTTTGCTGAAATTTCCAGAAACTCGTAGTTTTTTTGGAAGCTCGGCAACCCCTTTCAATGAAAGTGATTCTCGTCAGTCTCTGCTTGGGGCTACTTCAATAGGACACAAACCATAGCGATAGAACTTGGAACTACATTATTTTGCCAAGTTTCAAAGAGCTAGCACAAACAGTGTTTGATTTAGAGTTCCAAATACATGTATCCATATAGGAGAAAACAGAGTGAAATCTAAACATGAAAACGGTTACTGCAAAGGAACGGTTTACCTTAGAAGAACGAAATTTGGTGAGCCAAGTGGGATTGGTGTACTGATCATTACCTGCCAGTATCATCAAGATTGGGTGAAAATATGTTTGCTCAGATTTCAGGAAACTCGTAATTTTTTGGAAGCTTGGCAACCCCTTTCAATGAAAGTGATTCTCGTCAGTCTCTGCTTGGGGCTACTTCAATAGGACACAACCCATAGCGATAGAACTTGGAACTACATTATTGTGCCAAGTTTCAAAGAGCTAGCACAAACCGTGTTTGATTTAGAGTTCCAACTACATGTATCCATATAGGAGAAAACAGAGTGAAACCTAAACATGAAAACGGTTACTACGAAGGAACCGTTTAACCTAGATGAACGAAATTTGGTGAGCCAAGTGGGATTGGTGTACTGATCATTACCTGCCAGTATCATCAAGATTGGGTGAAAAAATGTTTGCTGAGATTTCAGGAAACTCGTAGTTTTTCGGAAGCTTGGCAACACCTTCCAATGAAAGTGATTCGCGTCAGTCTCCTGGGGGCTACTTCAAATTGACACAAACCATAGCAATAGAAATTCGAACTACATTATTGTGAAAAGT